>NW_001849534.1:60464-60885 GCF_000209065.1 Trypanosoma cruzi
TGGCAGCTGCTTTCCGCTCGTTGATGATGCGCACAACGTTCAGCCCCGCGATCGTGCCGGCATCCTTCGTCGACTGCCGCTGGGCGTCATTGAAATACGCGGGCACCGTCACAACGGCGTTTTTCACCTTCTCGCCCAGGTACGTCTCCGCGATCTCCTTCATCTTCTGCAGCACCATCGCGCTCACCTCCTCGGGCGTGAACTGCTTCTTCTTACCGCCAACCTCCACCTGCACCTTAGGCTTACCGTCCTTGTCCGCCACCACCTCGTACGACAGCAGCTTCTTGTCAGTCTGTACCGTGGCGTCGCTGTACTTTCGTCCAATGAGTCGCTTGATCGCGTAGATCGTGTTGTGCGGGTTCTGCGGCAGTTGGTTCTTCGCACCGTCGCCAATGAGACGCTCAGTCTCCGTGAAGGCCAC
>NW_001849534.1:60985-81785 GCF_000209065.1 Trypanosoma cruzi
CAGTCTCCGTGAAGGCCACTACGGACGGCGTGATACTGTTGCCCATATCGTTCGGGATAATGTGCACATCTCCCTTCTGCCACACGCCCACAACCGAGTATGTCGTGCCGAGATCGATACCGACGCATGGCGCTTCCACCTTCCCGGTGCCGTCCGGAGCGGCCACCGCCACCACCACCGCGGACAGAACCAGCAGCGCCTGAAGGAGCATAAGTGACGTTAACTTCAGTTTGGCTGAGTTGCCGCTTTGTGCGCTTAACTTTTCTCTTTCGCCGCTATGCAAACTGGGAGAGAAAGGAGGAGTGGAAATGCAGGAGAGGCGGAACGCAACAGTGGGATTCCACTCACAGCAAACAAAGAGAGCGGCAAGGCAAGAAGCCTCAGTCGATCACAATCGACAAGACGCACGTCGCTAAAGCGGAAAACGCGCAGTGCCGCACCAAAAAAGCGCTCCGACCCCACAAGCGAAGCACACACGAATGCTGCCCACTCTCACGCACACACATCAGGCAAGATGACGCAACGAGAGCCGTCCACCTGCCCTCGCACCGCTCCAGTAGCAACGCAGCCTGCTCGCAACCGCCAAAAATATCCCCATGAACAACTCTTTCCCACACACGCGCACAAAGAAGCCCGCACAAGCGCTGCCAATCGAGAATTATTTGGACCATCTGCCTCTACACGAAGCACGCAGCCACAAAGAACGGGCGCCCGCAGCATTGGAGCAAAAGCTGGGGCATAGAAAGGTGGCGTGACGCCCATTACATCCACCGGCAAAAAAACAAAAACACCGCAACACACAGAAGCCATACACAGAAATAAAAAGGTTTCCAAATGTTTTTTTTTTTTCTTTTATCAGCGCGTCTAGCTATTAATTGCCATCTGAGTGCCGAAGAGGTGGTCGAGCAGCGACAAAAGTTTCCTGCTGTGAAGCAACTGCCATTGAGAGAACTTTCCGAGGCGAGGGTCCTGTTCAATGTCCAATCTTTGGCGCACAGCCAAGGTGCCTGGACATTCTAGAAGCAGATGGTGCAAGGTTTCCTGCGGGCCAATTGGCGTGCTTGTGGAAGCAGGCTGATCCTGCGGTAGCAGAGATCGCCTCCTGGCACTGCTGTTTCGATGTCGAGTGGCGTCTGGGTTGTGTGCGCAGCGACTTCTGTGCTGTGCGGTGCTTCTCCGTGTGGGGAAAACCATGTCACAGAAATCGCATTCGGGTTCGGGAAGCGGTCGAGGATGTTCCGGATGAAATGACCGACAGTGACTGACGAGATTCGAGAATCCCGTCAATGTAGAATCACAGTACGGACATTTCTCCTTCCGACGGCGTGTGACGGTCCGTCTCCCCACAGGAAAGACGTCTTCCTCCCTTGCCGACGGGGGAACAGTGTCCGTCCCAGGTGCAGTTGGGTCGTTGTTAGAGCGCATATATGCAGACTGTTCTGGTGAGATGTTGCAGAAACGGCATTGGTTCGTGCAATCTCTCACAGCCCAGTATAGTCGACCCCAGAGCTCAGATTCCCCGCACCTTGCCCTTGCGAGGTGAACCAGTTCTTGACGGTGAAGAACTTCCTGAGTGATTAGGTCCTTGCCGCTGAGATCTGATGGCCTTGTGCCGCAAAGCAAGTAGCGGTGAGTGTACTGACGAATGGTACTACGCCACTTATTGGTGAGCAGGGTACTAAAACATGTCAGCAGATCCGTATGTCATAAAGGTGCAATTCCATGTTCTGTGTATTGTCCAGTCTCCATAGTCTGCGTCGCATACTGATCTGCAAGCTCGTTAGCATGTACTCCACAATGCCCGTAACAAAACTGCAGGTGCACAGACCAGCCAGCACACGTCAGTGTTAATAGACGCTGCCAGATCTGATCCTCCGTCCAGTCTGTCTGACTGAGCGGGCCCTTGTTTAAAGCCGCAAGAAGAGACTGACTGTCTGTAACCACAAGCAGGGTTTTATGCCTGTGTTGGATACGAGGGATAATCAGCCTTTCTAGGGCTAGAAGCAGCGCACGGGATTCCGTCCTGTAGCTGCATGGGCGTGTGCCGCAGTTTATACTGGCCTTTTCTATTATCTCCGATGAATTGAGGGATGAAAGCAGTATTCCAACCCCGGCTGACTTGGGAACGTCGACACCGCCATCCGTCGCGAGTATCCACGAACGATGGCTGTGCAGCGCTAGAGCCTCTTCGCTGACTCTGCGCTTTTCCCGTATCAGCTCTTCCTCGTCAGTTATTGAGTGGTCTATCGGAAGTTCCACGCCAATGGTGACCCGGTGTGCGGAGGCCGCAAACCAGGGAGGAATGGAGCTGCGAAAGAACCGCTCTTCGCGTGGTGAGCTCTGAGTGATGCCATAGTCCTTTGTGTACGCGTCTACGAAGGCATACAGCTCGTCCCAAGATAATGGCGAGATGCGGAAACCTGCGCGAGGCGGTGGCTCAGGAAAGACGTCTCCGCATCCAGTCCATCTGACATGCGCGTGTGTTCTCAAATATGGAGAGCCGCGCGCGCAGGCAGAGGACATGGAGCGGCGGCATATTAGCCTCTAGGAGTGCGGATTCCGGGTCGACAGTGCTCGGAACTCCGCTGACAATGCGCGCCAGAGTTGCGTACGTCTTCTGCATCTCATTTTCCGCTGAATCCGTCGCTACTGCCCATATGAGCTCGCTGCCACAGCGTAATTTGGAAGCACCATATCCAATGACGAACGTGCGTAGGTCATGTGGAGATGGTCCCGCCTCTTTATGCGCTATGCAGCGTAGCTGCGATATCCGTTGCGAAGTGGCAGCGCATTGCTTGGAGGCCGCCACATTTAGCGTCAGTCGTGGATCGAGATCCATGCCAAGAAGCTTCGTAGTTCGCGATGCCCTCATGGTCATGACTGGGATTTTACATCCAGCCACTACCAGGGGCCACTTTCCTTCACGATCATAATCTGACTCCGTGTGCGTGGAGAGTGTGAACCAAGCGGCTTCACACCTTGACGGGCTAATGGCCAGGCCATTTTCCTGACTCCACGAATGCAGTTTTTTAAGAACCATGTTGGCAGTGGGAATGGCGTCTTCCCGGGACTGCCCCTTAACGATAATAGAGAGGTCGTCCGCATACATGTCTGCTGTGACACCCGCAAAGCTGTTCAGCAGATTGAGAAGTGGGTGTACGTAAAGGGAGAACAAATATGGTCCCAGTACGGACCCCTGAGGAACTCCTCGCAGCATGGGACGCCGATCGCTGTTTCTATTACCAACTCGTGTCTTCGCGTAGCGACCACATAGAAAGTTTCTAAGCCACCTTCTACAATTCACCCCCGGAATATTGGCCAGCAAGCGACTGAGGACTCGATGATCTATGGAGTCAAAGGCCTTGCTGGAGTCAACCAACACCAGCAGAGTCCAATGGGGCCTTTAGTGGAGTTGATTACCAATACCGCTCTTCTTGGGAAGGTTCACTTGGAAATAATGATTTCTATTATGCTCCACTTCGTGTATCAGGTGTGCCAGCTGCATCGTCGTGGTACGCATACTACGATATGCATACTGGTGGGGGTGAGGCGTCCACACCCAAAGCAATCTCTTCAGTACCATTTTCTCAGCAACCTTACTCACAATGGAAGTAAGGCTGATGGGTCGATATGACTCAAGCAGTTCCGGCGACTTACCGGGTTTTAAGAGTGGGACGATGGTAGCGCGTCTCCACTCAGCCGGGATCGTACCGGTCGTCCAGCTGTGGTTAACGCAGCGAAGAAGGAATCGAAGACCCTTTGACGAAATATGTCGCAGTGCCTCACTGTAGACTTCATCCGGTCCGGGGGCCTTGCCATACGGCGTATTACGTAGCGCAGCAAGCGGTTCTGTAGTGATTAAAGGGTGCTTCAAGAGGGGAATAGAAATAAGCAGCTAAACCAGATGTAGTGGCAGATTCTTTGTTATTCTGTGGCTCTGAACTAGATGAGAATGAAAAAACTGAATTAGATGTAGCGGCAGACTCGTAGTTGTTCTGCTGCCTAAAAAGAGAAGAAGAAACAATGCCCAAAGATGGGTTCTGTCTTTTGATGCCTTTGGAAAACCTAACTGCCTTGTGAGAGGGATGAAGTGGAAAAAAGATGCGATTGAGAGCATTCGCTGCTCTCCTTGCTGTTTTGTAAGTGTGTTGACCATCTCCCAACAACATTGATGTGGGAGATGGAAGTGATGCCTTTTTTCGTCCGGAAATGTATTTCCATGCGAGTGGTTCGCCTGGATTTAACTTGCTGATGCGACGTAGATACGTGTTGCGCAAGCGCTCTCGGAGTAGGAGGAAGAATTGACTCCTTGTCCGTTGCATTTCTGCCTCACGGTCGGGCGTCGGTAACTGTAGATAGCGGGCCTTGCTGTCTGTAGCAATCCGCTCTGCCTCCATGAGAGTGTCGTCCCAAAGCCTGGGACCATCCTTGTGCATGCCGGGGGTGCAATGTCGTCGATACAAAGTTATAAACGCTCTCGTGAAAGATTTAATGACGGTGGACTGCTGTTTATAGTTGTATGCCGGAAGTTGTGCGTCGAGGTCCTTGACGAATAAATCCCATTTGCACTTCCCCCAACTGTAGAATATCCTAGGTGCCGAAGGTATGGTATCCATAAATGCCTGATGCAGCGTGAATGTTAGCATGTAATGATCAGTAAGCGGCGACACAGAAGCTGACCAATCTGACACAGTCAAATGCTTTGACCATGTCAGATCGATACAGGATCGTTCTCTCGTGCCACGAGCATACGTGATCTCACCAGGGGTGTTAACCAAGGTGAGTCCCGCATCCGTGCACAGTTCTAAAATTTCTGCAGCAACCTCGCTTGGAGAAGACTCCAAGAATGGCTCCCACTGTGGGTGATGCGTGTTGAAATCCCCGCACAGCAGGAGCGGCGACGAGGCTGGAAGGCAGTTTACTAACCGCCTGAAGGATTGCGTTACTTGCGGTGGTGGTCTCATATAGGCACTCGCTACAATAAGATCACGGTTCTGGTCCAGAGCAACCTGGACCACCACCACTTCAAGGCTGGTGTCATGCTGGGGGATGGTGAGAGGTATACGCTTGGAGCGGAGAGTTTTCCGCACCAGCACCGCCACACCGCCTCCCTTGCCGATGCGCGACTGTGCATAGAGCACATAATCTCCAGTATGCATGCTGGCGATCTGCTCTGACGACTTCCAAGTCTCCTGGATGGCTATTATGTCTGCTCCTTGCGCCATTAATGTTGCGAGTTTTGACGGCGTGAGGCAAGAAACGTTCATCTGGAGTACTGCTATGGGGCCTGGGTGCTGCTCAATTTCTCCGCTTAGCAGTGGCTTTTGTCGTTGCGCGTCACATACGGCACGCAAACAGTATGTATAGCGCTGATAAGCGCCGATGGAATTCAGCAGCAGGCGCTTAGCTTCCTCCCTAGCAAAAAGTAATAGACCCTGGCACCACGTTGAGGTGGCCGGCTGCGCCACTAGACAGTGCAATTCCAGGGCCACCCTCGTCCTCCAGCTCAATGCCCTCAAGCGTGGAGCAGTTGTGGTACTCACGCGCCATTGCCTTCGTCTTCGGCGTTGAAATCACCGACACCCTGAGCATCCCACGCACGTTCGGGACCTCGGAAATCATATTGAACATCAGAAAATCATCAACATAAAACCCAAGAGCATGCCCCAACTCGTGGGCCGCTACACGCACGTCTTCATGTGTTAACGTTATTTGCCTCGGGTCAAAGTTCACGGCGGCAACAAACGGACGACCATCATCCATTCTGAAGCACGGACCCGCCCACGCGGTTAGACCAGAACTCGGAAAAGCATTGGCGTAGAGAATCATGTCGGCGCCAGCCACACCCACCGTGTGGTGCTTGTGTGGGATGGTGAAGTTATCGCACATCCCCAGACCGGTTCGAGGAATGAGGACGGGACCCGTCACGGGCCTCACGGAGAGACGCTCCGCGTGCAGTTGAATGGCGGCGGGGAGAGTTTGCCCCAAAATAATGCTCCTCCTCTCCTCCGTCAACACGTCGTCCGCCTCGCATGTTATTGCGCGGCCATCGTGGTCAATGCGCAGATCCCCCGCCGCAGTGCAGTGCCTCAACGGATTGTGCATGTCCTCCGCGGACACCCTGATGCGGATCGGAGCCCAGCCATCGTCCCCATCCTCGCTGGCGGCGGTGTACGCCTGCACGGCGCCCTGTCCCCGGCGCGGCACCTCACGCACCACCGCAGTCGGCAGCCGGCCGTATTTCTTCATCATCGCGTCAAACCCACAGCGGTGCTTCACTGCACGATCGGCGGCAACGAAAACACCGGCGCAACACACCACCATTATGAGCCACGGCAGCAGCAGTGGCAGCAGCGCGGTGTGGCGTGGCTGGCGCATGGCTTGGGGACAATGTGTCTGTTCCTGGGGTGCGGGCAGCAGCAGTGGTATTAGTCGTAGTGGTGGTGGTAGCACAGACCTTGTCTGCGGGAGGAGAAGCAGAAGGAAGAGGAGAAGAGCAGAGGGGCAGCACTACAACTTACCGCAGCGCACACACAGACAACAAAAATAAGCAGAGCCTCCAAATAAAGCCGAAGCACGGAAAAATGTTCTGCAGCGCTGCTGGCCAGATCCCGAACTGATACGCACAAATAAAATAGGACGGGAAAGAAGAGGGCCATGGAGAGGCAGCGGCCTCGCCACATCCTCAATTTTTGTCCCAAGTATATCTATGTATTCTGACAGGCACTCTCGTGCCACAGTGCGGTTTATTCGGGTTGGAGACATTTATTACCTACGAAGTGGAACACTTTGGGCTCCTCCAGCCACAATACCTCGCCGCAAGGTCGGAACCAAAGAGGGTGGATGGCAAAAATAAAAATAAAAATAAAATTCGTCTTGCCGTTATTGGTTCCTTGATTCCTTCCGTCGGGGCCTTTCAAAGGACCATAAGGTAGGAAAAGGATCACACGCAAATATTTTCGTCGTTTTACCAGGATATATATTAAATTGGGCAGCCAGCCCTCTCGATAACATTCTTCTCACAGGCCCTGAAAAACACCAGCACCCCATCTACGCAGTGGCACGCACACGGAGTGAAGAGAGGGCACAGGAGAAAAAAGTATAAAAAATAGTCCGCGACTCAATTTCCTCCAGCACAGGAACAAGGAAATCAAATACAAGCACTTCGCACCCTCGCCATGTTGTTGCCATTGCCGCGACGGATGCATTCCGTGGTCCACGGCGAGTCCAGCGCGACTCCCCACTCCCATGATCATTCATGACTGACAAAAAGGAGGTGCCGAGTGCGTCTTTCGCTCGCCTCCCGCGTGGGGCGAGAAGGATCGCGTCGGGCAGGCCCCACAACTCACACCGTGCGCGACCCCTACACCAATGAGCTGAGCAAAGAGGACACGGCTGGGCAGTTTTGCCGCCCACTCTCAGTGCCTGCCATTCCCCCGCAGCTAAAATGAATAATAGTAAAACACAGGAGAGGCCTGTCTGCGTGGAACGCCGCAGCGAGCGCGCTCGTCCCCGCCCTCAGCACAGCAGTCACGGACCCCCCCGCACCCATTGGGTCACGGCGACTTCCCAACGCCCTGCCCGCATCAGAAGACGCACGTGGGTGCATGCGACGCTGGGACTCGTCTCCTCCCTCCAGACCACCTCGCCACCACGCGGTTGCGCATAAATTCATTCCCTCAGCGCGCAAATGTCCGTTAAGCCACGCATCGCAGGCACAAGAAAACAAATACACTCATTGTCCGTTTTTCAGAAGCGAAGAGAGGAGTAGCGCAACAGTTGCACGGTGCTATTGTTATCGCTGTGCTGCGTCTCGCGAGTGCGGGGTCGATAATCCAAGTGCACATCACGACCCTGCCGCACGCTGTTCGCGCATTTTCTTTTTTGGGGGGCTTTCGTCGCTTTTAAAAATAAATCTGATGCCCCGCACGCCGGCCACCATCGCAGTGCCGCTCGCCCCACAATCCACGCTGCCCGATAAATTTATTGGCGACAGAGCCCCGGAATCAGAGTCGCCGCGGCCGCTTCCTCGGAACCTCACCCTCGTCTCCTTCCGCACCCTCCGCGGATGTCGGGTCGTACGCTAGAGGCGGATCAACGACCGGTATTGGGTGGCTGCTGATGTTCGGGAAGGCGGTGCACACATCGGCGTATTGGGGGCACACAATGCTCCCACGCCAGGGACCCGATGGCGGCGTGACGGTTTCACCCTCCTGGCACTCGTGCCACGCATCGTCATCAAGGAACCGCACGCTCACTGTGCCGTCGCCGCATCGAGTGTCCACACAAACGTCGCCAATATATTTGTCGTCGAATAGAAGGTCCTGCCCCTTTACGCACCGCGAGTTCGGGCCAACGACACTGCCAAGCAATACTGAAGGATCGCCGTTGGTGCAACCACCATTAGAATACTCCTTGACATACGGACATCTGCTCATATAGGGGTCATCACCGCCAACTCGGGGATCAGCGAAGTACCGATACTCCTGTGGCAGGGCTTCCTCGTGCCTCATCAGGTCACAGGACCCCAGAGACAGACGGTCGTACGTGCAGAGAAGCCTTTTATCGTCGTCAAACTGGCTGCAAAACAGGTCAGGGTATTCGCTGATGCCGTCGGTCAAGCACTTCTTTTCCAGCAGCCCACAGCCAGAGTTGTTGCCCCACCACAACATCTCCGCCGCACTGTAGTTTGCCACATAAACACCCATGTCCTCAAATGCTGCAAGCGTCAGTGCCGAGTACAGCCCAACATCCATATCACTAGTCATCATCTCGTCCCTCATGTTGCGTTTCTTCCAATGCGACAGTACAGTGTCACAACCGCCCTCGTCCTCCAGCTCAATGCCCTCAAGCGTGGAGCAGTTGTGGTACTGACGCGCCATTGCCTTCGTCTTCGGCGTTGAAATCACCGACACCCTGAGCATCCCACGCACGTTCGGGACCTCGGAAATCATATTGAACATCAGAAAATCATCAACATAAAACCCAAGAGCATGCCCCAACTCGTGGGCCGCTACACGCACGTCTTCATGTGTTAACGTTATTTGACTCGGGTCAAAGTTCACGGCAGCAGCAAATGGACGACCATCATCCATTCTGAAGCACGGACCCGCCCACGCGGTTAGACCAGAACTCGGAAAAGCATTGGCGTAGAGAATCATGTCGGCGCCAGCCACACCCACCGTGTGGTGCTTGTGTGGGATGGTGAAGTTATCGCACATCCCCAGTCCGGTTCGAGGAATGAGGACGGGGCGCGTCACGGGCCTCACGGAGAGACGCTCCGCGTGCAGTTGAATGGCGGCGGGGAGAGTTTGCCCCAAAATAATGCTCCTCCTCTCCTCCGTCAACACGTCGTCCGCCTCGCATGTTATTGCGCGTCCAAAGTGGTCAATGCGCAGATCCCCCGCCGCAGTGCAGTGCCTCAACGGATTGTGCATGTCCTCCGCGGACACCCTGATGCGGATCGGAGCCCAGCCATCGTCCCCATCCTCGCTGGCGGCGGTGTACGCCTGCACGGCGCCCTGTCCCCGGCGCGGCACCTCACGCACCACCGCAGTCGGCAGCCGGCCGTATTTCTTCATCATCGCGTCAAACCCACAGCGGTGCTTCACTGCACGATCGGCGGCAACGAAAACACCGGCGCAACACACCACCATTATGAGCCACGGCAGCAGCAGTGGCAGCAGCGCGGTGTGGCGTGGCTGGCGCATGGCTTGGGGACAATGTGTCTGTTCCTGGGGTGCGGGCAGCAGCAGTGGTATTAGTCGTAGTGGTGGTGGTAGCACAGACCTTGTCTGCGGGAGGAGAAGCAGAAGGAAGAGGAGAAGAGCAGAGGGGCAGCACTACAACTTACCGCAGCGCACACACAGACAACAAAAATAAGCAGAGCCTCCAAATAAAGCCGAAGCACGGAAAAATGTTCTGCAGCGCTGCTGGCCAGATCCCGAACTGATACGCACAAATAAAATAGGACGGGAAAGAAGAGGGCCATGGAGAGGCAGCGGCCTCGCCACATCCTCAATTTTTGTCCCAAGTATATCTATGTATTCTGACAGGCACTCTCGTGCCACGGTGCGGTTTATTCGGGTTGGAGACATTTATTACCTACGAATTGGAACACTTTGGGCTCCTCCAGCCACAATACCTCGCCGCAAGGTCGGAACCAAAGAGGGTGGATGGCAAAAATAAAAATAAAAATAAAATTCGTCTTGCCGCTATCGGTTCCGTGACTCCTTCCGTCGGGGCCTTCCAAAGGAACATAAGGTAGGAAAAGGATCACACGCAAATATTTTCGTCGTTTTACCAGGATATATATTAAATTGGGCAGCCAGCCCTCTCGATAACATTCTTCTCACAGGCCCTGAAAAGTACCATCACACCATCTACGCAGTGGCACGCACACGGAGTGAGGAGAGGGCACAGGAGAAAAAAGTATAAAAAATAGTCCGCGACTCAATTTCCTCCAGCACAGGAACAAGGAAATCAAATACAAGCACCTCGCACCCTCGCCATGTTGTTGCCATTGCCGCGACGGATGCATTCCGTGGTCCACGGCGAGTCCAGCGCGACTCCCCACTCCCATGATCATTCATGACTGACAAAAAGGAGGTGCCGAGTGCGTCTTTCGCTCGCCTCCCGCGTGGGGCGAGAAGGATCGCGTCGGGCAGGCCCCACAACTCACACCGTGCGCGACCCCTACACCAATGAGCTGAGCAAAGAGGACACGGCTGGGCAGTTTTGCCGCCCACTCTCAGTGCCTGCCATTCCCCCGCAGCTAAAATGAATAATAGTAAAACACAGGAGAGGCCTGTCTGCGTGGAACGCCGCAGCGAGCGCGCTCGTCCCCGCCCTCAGCACAGCAGTCACGGACCCCCCCGCACCCATTGGGTTGCAGCAACTTCCCAACGCCCTGCCCGCATCAAAAGACGCACGTGGGTGCATGCGACGCTGGGACTCATCTCCTCCCTCCAGACCACCTCGCCACCACGCGGTTGCGCAGAAATTCACTCTCCAGCACACAAATGTCCGTTAAGCCACGCATCGCAGGCACAAGAAAACAAATACACTCATTGTCCGTTTTTCAGAAGCGAAGAGAGGAGTAGCGCAATAGTTGCACGGTGCTATTGTTATCGCTGTGCTGCGTCTCGCGAGTGCGGGGTCGATAATCCAAGTGCACATCACGACCCTGCTGCACGGCTCCCTCGCTTCTCCGGTGTGCTTGCGCAGTCACTTGCTGCTGTTCGAGGAGTCACCATCGCCACTGTATTGACGGCCACGGCAGGAACACGGGTGGACCGAGGCCAACAACAGGAGGCGTATTAAGTCTTATAAGACGGGAATATTTCCCGCTGTCGGTAGTTTGTTGTTATGGAAGGTAAGAGATGATGCTCATTGCCTGTATTTTATTTCGTTTTTCTTTAGGAGTTTTGTACGTCTCATGTGTGTGTCACGGTGAAAAAAAGGGTTATATAAAATTATGCATTCAAATTTTTACCCTCCTTTGCCAGCGGTGCAAAAAAAAAAAAAAAAAAAAAAAAAAAAACAAGTGCAATTGTTTTCCTTTCATATGCAATACAATTCCTTGTGTGTAAGGTTGATTTTTCTCCCCGTTTCTCATATTTTCAACAGTTTTTTTTTTTTTGTCTTAACTTTGAGCCCCTTTGGCGCGTGAATGTGAACTGTCAAAATATTATTATTATTATTATTATTGTTTTTGGTTCTGTGTTATATCCGTGGTACAGAACTCATGGTGTTTTTGTTTTGCTTTTGTGTGTGTGTGTGTGTGTGTTTTGTATGAGATTGGGAGGGCCGTACCTTCCTGTGCATTTTTTATGTATGCTCTGACCTTCGGCTAATTTTTATTATTACTCGTGGCACAAATTTGTCTTTGCGTAAATAATTAAGTTGTGTAGAGAGTGGAACAAGAATGTTGTGGAGGCATATTCAAGGTGTGTTAGAGAGTACTCAACATGCCAAGCAAACTTCTCCTCTCCTTTCTTTCTTACCAACTAGCGTAATGGCAACCTTTTTACTGCCCCGCCTTCGGGAAACTTCTTAATTTGCTTTATTTTACACGTATCGTGTGAATCTGCGGGCCGCGATTTCCCTCACCACGGTATTTCTTTGAAGTCCTTGAAGAACTTTCCGTACGCCCTGCTGTTTGTGTAAATGAGGTCCAAACAGCGTGCGGCGGCGTCAATCTCATCAAGTGGACACAAAAGCAACTGTTCCGCTCGCCGCTCTTTTTTCAACCTTGGCGACTCATCGGTGATCCACCCCGTATCTACGGAGTTCATAAAGATCCCGTCTTGAGCATAGTCCTCACCGCTCGTCCGTGTCATCATATTGAGGGCAGCCTTCGCCATGTTGGTGTGTGGATGCGTCACCTGCTTGTAACGGTAGAACTGGCCTTCCATAGCAGAGACGTTTATGATAAACCGTTCCTCGCTTGGTGCCGCATCTCCTTCCCGATTTAGCAAACAGGGCTTTAGCTTGCCGTTAATTATCAGTGGCGAAAGTGCGTTGATGGCCATGATCTCTGCTGCCTCACTTCCTGGCACCTCAGCCAATCGCATCATCCATGAGTTCGTCTCACGCCTGTCACTTTCTTCCGTCTGAGTGTCATAACGGTCAAAAATTAAAGAGTGCGTATCGGCGGTACGGGCTGTGGCGACAATCGACTGCTGCTTTTCGCCCGTCACGTTCTCCTCATGGACCATGTCTTTGCCGTTCGCCACGGCCTTCACATCATCCAGAAATGGCTGCTCGTGTGGATGGTGCTCGATGCGAAGGGGTTCCCCAATTGTCACCGAAGTGTGTGAGAGAAAAAATCGATGCCACTCCCCCGCTTTCGTGTCCTCGTACAAACGGCGGTGCAGTTCTTCTGGTGGGAAAGCCTCAACATGACGAACATGAGCCGTGTACTCCCTTGTTCGTGCAATGGTTTGTGCGGCGTTGTTAATGATGGCAAATATTTTTGGAAAGTGTTGCCTCACAAAGGCACAAAACTGCGTCACCAACCAAAGATCCCGGAGGTCGAGAGCGAAAAGGTGCAGCCGATCGCCCCACGTGGCATAGTCGGCCTCACGCTGAAAACGTGCCAATGCCTCATGTACAAACCGGGTAGTGCCCACAAGTCGAGCACCGCACCGCAAGAGGGAGAGGGCCATTGCGAAACCAATTTTAATGCGGCAGCCAGTGAGCAGCACAACTTTGCCACGTAGGTCTCGCGTAAGAAGTCTCTTATTAAAATTGTATTCCCCACAGAGGTGACAAAGGCTGTAATAATAAGGGTGCAACTTGTTGTACCGCACGCGGCAAGTATGACAAGCAATCCAGCGGTTTAATTGAAGGACTTCGTCAGACGGGACGGTCTGACCGGCAGCGTACATCCGCGCATCATCAAATACAGAGTAGCTATCGGGTTCCTCATCCTCCGATGTCGGTGGGCAAGTGTTAACTTTAAAAGGAGATTCTCCCCACTCTCGGACCCGACTGCTCGCATAAAGTCTCCGGGCAATGAAGAGATTCAACGACGCCTCCGCTGAAAACGTGGATGCCCCATTCCCATCATGGGAAACAAATCGGTTATCAGCCACACCCTCAGCAAGTACAGCCTCCAGGGATCTTAAAATATCTGTTGCCGGCACGATGTGTTGAACGGCACAAAGGACGTCAGTTAACAGAGAGTTCATATCACCACACTTCCGCAGAAATGATACCTTTCGAAGCAAAGTAGAGTCCGCCACAAACACATCTTCCTGTGTAGAAAGAATATTTCTTATTCCGGTGTTGTTTCTGCCATCTCTCGTGTTGTTCTCATCATCCTCTTCATTATTTTTAGTCACCTCCGCTAATTTCATCCATTCAAGACAAAGATGTGCGATGCGTAGCTTTACAACTGCCGTGTATTTTTCTCGCTGCTCAGGAGGGGTCATGGCGGGAGCGGCACCGCGAAATAAAGCAGAAGGCATTTGTGATCCAAATGCATGTGGCAAGTAACGATAGACCTGCGCCACAAGCTGCGAAATTTTTAGCCAGTCTGGTGCGGTGGGATTGACATCATAAGTCTCTTCCAGGCGAATAATATTCTCAAATGCACCAATCAATCTAATAATCTGCCGATCATACGCGGAAAAAGAGTCAAGAGCATCCTCCTCACGTTGAGTCTCCGCCAGCATGTCACCTTCGCTAAGTTCCGGGCGCTCGCAGGTGGGTTTTGTTTCCGATGGTCCTTCAATCGCCAACATTGGCGTGGTTGGCCGCTGCATCAACGCATTAAGAGCCTCCTCTCGCTCTCGTTTCATTTCCGTGCGTCGTATGGCTTCAATGTCTTGCATGCGTTTAAAACGTTTTCGTCGGCTCTTCTCCGCATTCATGATCATTTTGTACACTTCGCGGTTTTCACGTTTCGTCTTGCGGTCCCGTGTGATCATCGTGTACAGGCGGCTCTCGTGGAGATAATTATCCCCCACGAAGAGAGAGGGATTATGAAAAAGCGTACGCACTACTTTGGTCGCCACAAGCAGCTCTTCAAGCGTAAATCCCCAGCGGGCCTCACGTTCCGCAAGTGACATCGGCTTCCCTTCCTCCTGGCCATTGGATGGGAGCTCTTCCTCGGCAGAATCCACAATGCGACTCATTATTAGTCCTTCCTTTATGGATTATATTATTATTATTATTATTATTATTATTTTCGTGTTTCCTCCCTTTGCATTATTTCCATCCGTAAACGTCATGTGTGACATCATTCACAGCAAAAATAAAAGAGAAGTGCAAAAAAAAAAAAAAAAAAAAAAAAGCAGCATCTTTTTCCCACATGCCCCTTTTTCGTTTCAATTCTGTGTGTGTGTGTGTAGGAGGCGGTGCGCTCCTCCAAAGAAGGTAAACTTATCCTCTCTTTCTTTCTCTCTCTCTCACGCCATCCGTTTTCTGCTCATTTATGTTGACTTACCACGTAAACGAATTACGTGCTGGCTTAATGGATAGATAAGAGGAGAAATAATAATACTTGGGGCCACGAGAAAATCATCAACAAAAACAACAACAACAAAACATGCCTTCCTGCCCTTTCCTGCAATTGCTGTTTCTTTCTGCACGTGTGTGTTCGTCCCCTCCCCTCATTCTCTCGTACGCCTTTTTTTTTTTCCTTTTCTTTGCTTTGTGTTTTTTTTTTTTCTCCGCCTGGAGTGTACGGACGCTTCCCGTTGAAGCCGCGGCGTCCATGAAGTGCAGACCATCTCCTCCCTTCGATCACCACCACCCCTCACCGCCGCCCATGCCCATGCCCATGTTCTCCATCATCATTTGCTGCATCATTTGGCTTTGTCGCATCTGCTGCAGTTGCTTGCGTCGCGCCTCTTCGTCCTTGGCACGGCGTTCAGCAATTTGCACGCGGTACCGCTCGAGGAGTCTCTGCACCGCGGCAGTGCACTGCGGCACGCGGGCGAGGAGTTGTACCAGCATTTCAGCCCGGTCACGCAGCATCTTCTCTGAGGCGCGGCACCATATCTCAAATAAGCCTGAAATGATGTCTGTTTTATCCGCCAAGCACGTAAAGAACTTTGCGCCGTGATGGCTGTCGCACATGAGTAATACGATGGTGAGAATGGAATTCGTAACGCGTGGGTCACCATTGACACTGAGATGCTCGGCGAGGCGCTGCAAGTTGTCCTCTTCCGCTAATTCCTCGTGGCCGATCCCGGCGCGAGCGAGATAACGGATGTTGAGAACGCAGTGCTCAACCACACCCTGATTGCTGTGCTCCAGCAAACGAAGAAAGTATGACATACCGCTTCGCCCTTCAACACCCCGCCCCACAGCCAATGCCCCCACGCGCAATGCACAGACATTCGCAAATATTCCTGTGAGTGCATCCAGGAAAAGGATGGGGCTCTGTGGATCGAGAAGACGCAGCATCTTCACTGTTGCAGGGATGCAGGCCAATGCATAGGCCCCCTCCGAGCCCGGTGGCACGTCGGTCTCCAAAACCACTTCTGCATCGTTGACTTGTGTAAGTGTTTGTAAAGCCTGCGCTATTTCCTCCATGAGCGCCTGTTGTCCTTGACGATGTGCCTCGCTCAGTGTCGTTAACAGCGTGCGGTAGCCACCCAGCATGTATAACTTGCGGCAGCCTTCCGCGTCAGCGCCAAAGACACGAACAATGGCTTTAATTGCCATGCTTACCCCCACCACATTCGAGCCGTCCTTGCTAAGAGTGGCAAGGCGCAACAGCGTCCCCCCATGCCGCATTGCGGACATCCTCGACGAGTCCTTCTTTTGAGCTGCATCTTCCTTTAGCTTGTTAAGAATGACCTCAGCCGCTGCAGCACGCTCCTCGTCCGTCTTTGCCTTACGAAGAGCTGTGAAGGGGGTATCAAGAGAACAAAGAATATTATGGCGCTCATGATACAGCGAGAAAAGAGAGGCAGCGGACAGTGCGGCAACGGTGCCATGGAAGAGAAACTTCCACACTGCCGGATTGATCGGAGACTCCATCGTGACAAGCGCAGAAGGGAAAATACGCCTGTTTCTCAGTCCTATAATGAATGTATGGGTGCAAAGGCAACTTCTCCTCTCCCTTAAATTCCCTGAGACTCTTCTGCTTTTATTAATCAGAAGTTATTATTATTATTATTATTATTATTATTTTAATATACGTGTGTATGGAGCACACGATTAAATAAAGCTGCAGACTACTTGACCTTGAGTTGTGGTACACCAAAGGAGATTAAAAGGGAGGTGGAAAGAAAAAAAAAACGACATAAAAAGAAGAAGAAGAAGAAAAAAAAATAGTACAAAGAAGCCCTAACAGAGTCAGTAGCAACAAAACAATGATACAGAGGAAAAGAATATCATTGCGCCTTCCCCCAACACACACACACACACAAAAGCTCCACCAAAAACTTCCGCCACCTACACAACCGAGGTTACATACAGGTGAGGAAAATCACACAAGGACGTACTGCACAAGCTTTTCCTCCAAGATAAGTTTCCCACCACCCCTCTTCGTCCATTTCTTAGTCAACACACCACTCTTATGCGTCCTCCCATTTTAAAGATACGGTGCCACTGGCCTTTCCGCTGCTCGCTCCTCCTCGGACTTCACCAGACTATTCTTGTAGTTCAAGTAATCCTCTCGTTCGATCGTGGCCTCTTCTTTCCGGTTGGCAAGATAGTACCGCATAAGCTGCTCCTTGTCAAAAATAGGCTTTGGCATAATCTTAGAGTTTTGCCGCAGTGACGGTGGCAACAGGCCGGCCTTTGCGAGCAGGGCCCATGGTCGCATGGACAACCGACACCGTTTCACGCCAAACCAGTACTTGAACGCATCCACGTCAACGGTGGTCAACATGAACAAGTGTCTGTCTTGCGCGACTGGGGTGTCGGGTGACCACAGAGACTTCTGTGGGTGCGGACAGTGCTTGCCGAGGTAGTGCAGCAAACGGGCATCCGAGTTGCGACGCTTGTGGGTGTGCTCTACAAAAAGATCATAAGACTGAAACTTCCACACAACATGGTGGCCACGCATGCGGATGATGGGTGCACCAGGAGCTCCCCACAATTGTGGAGTGCGTCGTTTGATGATGGCTCGAGCCCTAAACAACGAGGTGAAGTGAAGCATGTCGTTTGCTTTTATTGTGTTGTTGTTTTTGTTGTTTCCTTTCTTCCTTCTCCTCCTTTACAGTTACCGGATTTGATTCAAACCCCCCAGGAGCCGTGCTGGGCAGCAGCTTAGGCCTCCACACACAAGTACACACGGCACTCCCTATTTTTTCTCACCACCCCCCCCTCCCGAAGAAAAAAAAAAAAAAAAAAAAAAAAAAGGAACAACAAACTGAGAAACAACAAAAACGACAACAAACGAAAGTAAAAGATAGTGCACTCAATATATATATATATAAACAAGAAAAAGAAAAAAAATTCCATCTGGAAACATACTGCGGGAGAGGCAAAGAGAAAGAAGGAGTATTCAAAAAGAACAGAGGCCCATTCACAATTTTAAAGTGGCAGTGTTGGTGCTTCCCCCCTGTTCCTGCCGTCTAACCAAACTCTTAAAAACAAAACAAAACAAACAAAAAAAAAAACCAACCCTGTTCACAACTCACAATCATTACTCTACTACTACGGTTTAATAGCATGCAAACAGACTTATATTTTGATTCTTCGTAACCCAAACAGAATGCCAATGGCGAGCGTTGCATAGCCCATAAAGCCGGGGGCAATGCCACCAGGCCCCAATTTTGTAGCAACATAACGCATTCGATTTTCAATTAGAAAATTAAGGTCCTCCTTGTTCAATTCCCCATCCCCGTTTACGTCCGCCAGCTGCTTCACCTTTTCTCGAAAGGCGGCTTCCAGCAAATTCTGATTCACAAAGTTAAATTGCGCCAAGTACTGAAGTCCGCTGTAGAAAGTGACTGAGGATGAAAGGATAAGAGTCTTGCTTTGATACAGACGGTGTGCCATCCTGCCAGCAGCAAGCCCCATTGTAAAACCAAAGGCACATTGACCCATAAAAGGAAGTACCCCGTCCAAAGTGCCCTGATGGTGTCGAAGGAGTTTTTTTAGGTCCCGGTCATACATGATTTGGAAATCGCGCGCAGTGACACGTCCATCCCCGTCAGCATCCAGGCACCTCACCAACTGCGCGGAAGCAAATTTCCCAAAATCGCTCTGCAGGAAGTCCTGGAACTCCTGGTTTGACCACAAGGGGCTTAACATGGCTTTTCCCGCGTCCACAAGGAACTCAAACAGGGCAAATGATCCATTCTCGCTGCGCGGCTTGCCCAAAGAAAACACGGTGTCAAGAGCCTCCTCCAAATCCTTCGTGTTAAGTCGCTGATTCTGCTCCAAGGATGATGGTGGCGTTTGCGACTGCAGTTCTGACGTGCGACCACCCATCGCTGTATACCCGCAAATGAAAAATATTCCAAAAACAGATCTGCACACACAAATGCAATCGATAACAACAATAAAAAAGAAAAACCACGAAAATTCTTAAAGGAAACAGAAACGACAAGTATGCAACAACTACAGCAACAGGAAATAATGATAATAATAACAGCAGAGAGAGAGAGAGAAACATGATGTATTTTCTTCGTGTTGCCTCCATCATCACGTGCATATTTTTTAATTTGCCAATAGGGAGTCCAAGACGACCCCGCACTATCCATCATCATGAATTACTGACGAAATAAGGGTGGAGTTGTGGAAAGCGCTCTTCACCCGCCTCCTGCACTCCTCCTCGCAGTGCCCCTTTGCTTGACGGCATTTCCTCGAGGGATGCCGCCCACGTGGTGGCTGGTCGCTGGACGAGAGTCAAACAAAAAAATGCCGTTGAACCACTCCGTTGCGCAAAACCCCTAAAGGCCCTTGTGCCGGCGACCCAATCCACCCCAAAAGGTCTGGGGCGCTTCGTGGGCAGTGCGCGAGACACGAACTCGCCCATAAACGCACTTCCTTTCTCACGACGCACGCAGCGCAAACAATACGAGAAGAAGGTACGACCATCATTATTATTAATATTATTCCTCTCATTGGGTGTGTCTGCCAGACGCATGCTGGCCTAATGGATTCCTCCCCTCCCTTTTGTTTGCTCTCACACAATCTCTCTTCAAAAAAATAAAATAAAAGAAAAAAAAAAAAAAAAAAGGTGTTTTTCAGTGCAGTTTCCCCACCACCACCTTTTCAGGGTGTCATGCCCTCCTTCTCCTCCTCCAAAATGATGACCGTCAAACGTGAGACCACCAACACCAGCTTTTATGATGTCTTGAAACATGTCTGCCGTATAAATGGGCCCCTGGTGCCTTCATGTTATAAATAAATAAATATTCTTTTAATTTTTCCCCCTCTTCATTCATCTCCTCGTTGTCACTTCTGTTTTTTTTTTTTTTTTTTTTTTTATCTTCTTCGCCACCCGTCCCTTTCAACGCTGCTACCGCGTCCCTGTCTCTCTCACAACTCATTTTCTCTCCATTTCTCTTCGTTCAATTTTGGCAATGTCTTCCGCGCCTTACCCCACTCCCAGGAATACTGCTAATTTACATGCATCCGCCACCCTAAAGTTGCCCGTCGACAGAGAAATAAATAAAATCGGCAACAGCAGCAAACAAATCAAATAAAAAAAAAAAAAAAAGTGGGGCAAAGCAAAATAATAATAATAATAATAAAGAAAATAACAGCCAAAGCCATATTTTTATACGCACGTACACACACTCCATGGGTGCGTTCAATAAAGAAGGAAAAAAAAAAAAAAAAAATGGAAAAACACACGATTACCCAAAAAAAAAAAAAAAAAAGAAGAAAAGAAAAGAAAAGAAAAAAACAACACCCTCACGACATTTTCGGCGTCTTTTTCTTTTTTAAATTTTCTCAACTCTTTTTTTTTTTTTTTCTTCTGTTTTTTATTTTTATTTTTATTTTGTTCTTCTTCTTCTTGTTGGTTCTGTTTGTGCCGGATATTCTATGGTAAAGTAATAGTGATCATCGTGGTATTGAACATAAAGGAGCAGCCTTCAAGCTGTGGCCTAATCTACATCAGTCAAAAACGTACCGAAGTGCATTACATCGATAGTTACACCGTTTTTCAATCATTACACACATTTATTTATTTATTTAGTTTTTTTTTTCTTTTTTTTTTTTTTTTAATTTTCGGGCGTGTATGTATGTGTCTGTATGTATGCACGTGTTTATGTACATTCCCACTTCTTCTGACACTCCACATCCCCCCCCACCCCCTTTTTTTTTCTTTTTTTTTTTTTCCGGGGTTTCTCCTTCACACCCGTAAAATTCCCTCCCC
>NW_001849534.1:81885-88297 GCF_000209065.1 Trypanosoma cruzi
CGCCTCGTCGTCTCCACTCCTTGACTACATGTGTGTTGCTGTAAAACCCCCCTCCCCGCGTCTATTGGTCCAGAGTAACAAATGTGCACCTTTTTTTTTCCCCCGTCCCAAATTATTTGGTTGGGAATGCAACAAAAAATATAAAAGGAGCCAACAACAACAACAAAAAAAAAAACACATATACACATACACATACACATACACATACACATACACATACACATACACATATATATATATATACAAAGGAAAAAAACAAAAACAAAAACAACAAAAAACAAAACAGTAATCAGCAAGAACAAAAGAAAAAATGTTCACATACATCAAGACCGTTATACCCCACTTTGGTGGTGGTGGATGGGAGAAGAGCTTATTCGCCTCGCCATGGACCAAGCAATACACGTCTACTGTTTTTTGTTTTTTTTTCTTTTTCTTTTCCTTCTCGTGTTCGGCCGCAAGATGACGGAAGAGCAAATAAGAGGGAGCATAAGGGCTAAAGCACACACCTCCCTCCCCCCCTCCCAAATTATTTGGATGGGAATGCAACAAAAATATAAAAGGAGCAAACAAAAAAACACAGACACACACACAGACAAACACACACACACATACATACATGTATATATATATATACACACATAAAGGAAAAACAAAAACAAAAACAAAAAAAAAACAGTAATCAGCAAGAACAAAAGAAAAAATGTTCACATACATCAATACCGTTATACCCCACTTTGGTGGTGGTGGATGGGAAAAGAGCTTATTCGCCTCGCCATGGACCAAGCAATACACGTCTACTGTTTTTTCTTTTATTTTTTTATTTTTTTCCTTCTCGTTTTCGGCCGCAAGATGACGGAAGTGCAAATAAGAGGGAGCATAAGGGCTAAAGCGCACACACACATATATTATATATTACATATAAATATAAATATAAATAAATATAAATATAAATATGAAGTGAAAAAAGCTCAAAAACTTCAGGAAGAGTGTATCAAAGGAGTGGTAGAATAACTGTGGGTCAAAAGCGATAAAGTGCCCCTCCGCAACCACATCCCACACATCCCAGTTAGAGACGTGTAATGCACAGGCACAGGCACAAACACACAGAGAGAGAAAAAAACAGAGTCTACTGTGATGTGTGCCTACATCATATGAAGCGATGACAAAAAAAAAAAAAAAAGGTGAGGAGAAAATGAAGCACACACGCACAAAAACAACAACAAAACAAAACAAAAAAAAAACAAACAAAAAACAAAAACATAAGCAGAAAAACAAAACAAAACAACAACAAAAAAGAAACGGTGGCTGAATGCTGTTTTTATACATATATATATATATATATATATATTTTTCCCCATCATTTCAGTGAGCTGCGTGGGAGAATGATAACCCCCACGGGGTAGTGATCACTGGGGTAATCTTTTGTTGGTAGTTCTGTGCGGCCAGAGAGTCTCATGACAGACGTGCAAACAACATGCTTTTCTTCAACAAGGATGTGGTCCAAAACTCCCCCCTCCCCGTTTGAGGATGGATTCACCGTGGACACATGCCATGGATGTTGCTCGCGGTACGTGGCGTAACTATCCGTAAATGAAATCGAGTGCCCAACAGTATCCGTAATGCGGTACCTTCTCCGTTTGCTGCCAATATGCCGCACCCCGGCCGCCTCACTTGTGGTATCGCTCGGTGAGAGTGGCGGGCTACCTGCCTCTTCGCATCCCGAACTATTCTCCTCCTCTGGCAGTTTCCAATAATTCATCACATCGCTGCCTGGGGGCGGTGTACCGGACAAGGCATAGCGAATGGGCGGAGATCCTGCATCTGAATTGAAATCGCCAGCAAGCACTAATGAAACAAGCGCGGGTTCATCTTTGCCACCAGTGGAAATTTTCTCATACTTTTGTTTCAGCTGCTCCATCTCACGCAACACGTGGTGCATCTGCCATAGCTGACATTCTGTGCGCTGCCAAATAAGGTGCACAGTGCCAATTACGTAAATCATATTCGGCATCACACGGTCGCGTAAAACAGAAATAAGTGCCACATTATGTGATCCAACCTGAAGTGATCGACGCTCACGTTGTGTGAGATGCTTGTCGGCAGCAGCAATCTCATTGAATCGGATAGGGACAACCTCACAGGAGTCAAAACGATCTTTCAAGTACAACACGCACACACCTTCCATCTCTGAGCGTTTTTGGAGTGGACCATCAGTTTCAGGAGGGGGTGACGTCACCCAAGACGCATGCTCGCCCCCCCTTCGCTGAGAAGATACATCTGTTTCTTTGAAAACATGAACATCACACTTTTTCTTAGGGGGTTCATCCCTCTCGTACCTTGGGCGCCCCTTCACGTCGGTAACCACAACGTGGTCGCCAGCAAAGCAGTAGTTGGAGCTCAGCCAGTCTCCCAGCAAACCCGGTTTTTCAAACACATCAACACTGATTTCCTGAAGCGCTATGATGTCAGGAGCGGCATCTGCCAGTTCCCGTTTCAGGAGGGAACATCGGTAATCTTCGGCAAGAGCAAACATGGGACAATGCGGGTAAAGTTCTGTAGAAACTAAACGCTGGGCCAAAATGTTGTAGCTCACTATTTTTACCTTTCCATCTAACACTGAAGAACTCATGTTCTTCCCCACATGTCTTACGGACCAACCACGAAGTGTAGAACTTACAATGGCAGCATCCCCTGCAACGGCGTCACGGGATTCATCCAGTAACGTTTCTGCACTCAGGCTTGGAAAACTAGTGCTGTAATGTTTCTTTTCACGGCGTTCTATCAAGGTCAATTGCCGAGTTGTTGCAATTTTGCAGCCATTTTCAGCTCGTGGAGAGGCGCAAGTCGTTGACTCGTCCCTGTGATGAAATAATGAAAGCCCCGATGGCTTTGTTATGCAGTGACGAGAGGCCTCCGTTATATCCTCACCATTCGTTAGTGAAATGTGACAAACCGACGTGGGTGAAGACTTAGCCATTTCTCTATAATACATCCAAGACACACTAAAATGATGCGTCTCTTCTTCTTCTTTTTCTTTTGTCTTTGTTTGTTTGTTTGTATGTTTGCCTCTTTTGGCTTCCTTGTTCGACAGGTTCTCTTCCTCCGCCTCCTTCCTCCAGAAGGTCTCTCTACCTCTCTATCCACGTGAAGAAAGATAGACCCGCAGATACCTCAGGTATACAAACAAGACTCCCCGTACAATGCCCCCTCCCTCTTTATTTCACTTTCGTACCCCAAAGAGCATATATACACGTATGTGTAGTGCAGGCCAAAAAACAGGGAGAAAAAAAGAAACATACACAATATGTATATACATGGGAAAAGAAAAAGAAAGGAATAGCACACGTATAGCGACAACACTGTGGGACTCGAAGCATAACCACATTCTTCTATAAAAGAAAGGTTCGCACACACACAAAAAACAAAGGAAAAAAAAAATACATATGGGAACGATCCACCTCTGCAGCACCACACTGCCATCACAACGTAGGGATAAAAAGACCTCGCTCATATATACACACAAACAGGCACACGTAACACTTAATAATGATAATGATAATAATAATAATAATAAAAGGCCCAATCGGAAGCAG
This sequence comes from Trypanosoma cruzi, assembly GCF_000209065.1. Lineage (NCBI taxonomy): Eukaryota > Euglenozoa > Kinetoplastea > Trypanosomatida > Trypanosomatidae > Trypanosoma > Trypanosoma cruzi. The sequence continues at coordinate 85,479 of NW_001849534.1, forward strand.
TGGCAGAAGAAAAAGAAGAAAAAAAAAACATATCAAACGTGTTAAAAAAAACTTTTGGCCAGGCGGTGCTTTAGCTGGGCAATCTCCTCGTTGCGTTCTAACACGAGTGCCTGCAGCTCCGCAATTTCCTTCTCCATTTGGGACTTTGCCATTTTCTCCCTAATGGTAAGGCGTTGACCGTCATTTTCCACCACTTTGATCCAAGAAGATGCCTGCTCCTCTCGCCGTTTCTGAAGCTTGCCGATTGTTCTCATCTGCTGCTTGTGCTTTTTCCTCAATGCGGTGGCGTCCTTTTCGGTTACATTCAACAAGACCTGGTTTTGCAGTTGCGTAAAGCGATTGCGTAGCATGACATCTCTCTTCTCTGATCTTTTGAGCTTACCCTCAAGTTCCTTCAACTTCGCGCGAAGACTTTGTTGCTCCTCCCGCTGCCTCCCCCGAAGGACGTCGACGGAGCGATTGCATTTGCGTTCTCTTTCCAGTACCTTTTTTCTATCACGCAGCAGCAACAGCAGTGTGTCCACCTCCTGCTCCACCTCGTCCACCTCCTTCCAGGCAGCGGCAATCTTGTTTCGTACGCCAATCAACTGCGGGCTGCTTCCGGGCACGGCACCCTCGCGTTTCAACCTCTCGAGGTCCTGACGGAGTTTCTTGTTGGCCGTCAGGAGTTGCCGTCTTCTACTGTCCTCATCGCCCTCATTGGGCCCACCCGCGGCGCGGTTCATCTTTCGTTGAAGCGCACTCAGACCCTTGCGCTCCTCCGCCAGGACCTCCAGCTGGCGATTCAGCTCATCCTCAAGTGCCTTGATACTATCCGCCATCCAGCATACCTCACCACTCCGCTACCTCCGTCCGTCCCCCCTTTTCCCCCTTCCCCCTTTAATATTCGCCGCGCCTCCTCCAGCCCCACCGTACAAATCTTCATTGTGGCAGCCCATGACGCCATGCGACAGACAAAGACACACACATCAAAGTGCAGGCAGAAGTTTCGGAAAAAAAAAAAAAAAAAAAAAAAAAAAAAGAAACCAAGTAGAAAAATAAAAGAAATACGCAACACGTACACACATTACAATCTGAAGAAAGAGAGAGAAAGATCACAGCACGGCAACAGAGAATCCCCAATTTCCTGCAAAGGAATACACATACATAAATACGTATATATGTATGTATGTGTATAAACACAAAAACCATCCAAATCAAAAAAATAAAAAGATCAACTGGCAATGAAGCGTTTCTATAATAATAATAATTAATAAAATGCGCCGTCTGTTCACTTCTCAAAATTTGTATCCGCCCAACTCTCCATTCAACAAACAAACAAACAAAAAAACAATTTAAAAAATACCAAAAAAGAAAAAAAAGGAAAAAAATTATAAATGCTCCCTTTTCGATGCTGCGAAAACTTTCTTTTTTTTTTTTTTTTGCGTGTGTGTCTCTTTACAGCATTTGTGAAAAAGAAAAAAAAAAAAAGAAAAAAAAAAAAAGATACCCAAATATGTATGTATTTTATCGCTTAATGGCTGCAGTCACAGTGCCACGTTGAGGAGCGGCTCATTGTAACCGAATTTATATACGTCTATGGATAACCGGCAATCATATCGGTATTGCCACGTCTCACGTTTAGTTTTTTATATAAATATAAATATAAATATATTTTATTTCTTTTCTTCATTCCTCTCCCCAACTCTCGGCTTCACCCCCCCCCTTGGGAAGGAGAGAACACAACAGCGTTCGTTTTTACGCCACTCGCTCGTGTCACGCTTCGGGTGCGGCGTTGACTTCCAAAAGGGGGGACATGCGCCGTCACAGGGTGGGTCCGAAATTTCACACGCCCAACGCCTACACACAAGCGATAAAAGGATCCAAAAGAAGGTTCTATGAGAAAAAAAAAAAAAAAAAAAAAATAAAAAACACAAAAGCACACACACACAGAGAGAGAGAGAGATAGAGAAACGGAAAGGGAGACAAAAGCTTCTTTATTTTAGCCCCCTGATGGGGGTTCTCAAGAAGCAGTGCGAATAAAACCACATCTTTTCAAGTCATAATTCCTTTGAGCTCTATCAGGTGTGCAGAGAAAAGGCATGAGCCACAGCCGGCAGGCTTTACTCACGAGCCACAGTTCAAGCAATCCTCATTACTCGGTGTCGCGGAGGATACTTGTTTTCGATCATCTTCCTTCACAAGTCCCTTTAAGGTATTTGGATCAACGGTAAATTTGATTGCATCCGCAGCCGGTTTGCTCCGTAGGTAATACATACCCGTCTTTAGGCCACGTTCCCAGGCAAAAAAGTGCATGGATGTCAGTTGGCTGGAAGTTGGATTTTCCAAAAATAGATTCAAGCTTTGACTCTGGTCAATGAACTTGCCACGGTCCACAGCCATCTCGATGAGATCCTTCTGCCGAATCTCCCACACAACACGATACAGCTCCTTGAGGTCATTTGGAATGCCCCTAATGTTTTGCACCGAGCCATTGTAGGCAATGATCTGATTGCGCATCTCTTCGTTCCACAGACCCCGCTTAATGAGATCCATCACAAGGTACTTGTTAACCACAGGAAACTCACCACTCAGCACTCGGCGCACGTAGATATTTGAGGTAAATGGCTCAAAGCACTCATTGTTCCCAAGTATCTGCGAAGTGGATGCAGTGGGCATTGGAGCCAACAGTAACGAATTCCGCATGCCACTTTTCATCATACGCTTCTTCAATGCATCCCAATACCAACGGCCACTTCGCGGTTTCTGCTCCCACAGATCAAAATGTAGCAGGCCTTGCGACGCGGGACTGCCTGCAAACCGCGCATAGGGCCCCTCCA
>NW_001849534.1:88397-115258 GCF_000209065.1 Trypanosoma cruzi
AGCAGCATCCCCTGCAACGGCGTCACGGGATCATCCAGTAACGTTTCTGCACTCAGGCTTGGAAAACTAGTGCTGTAATGTTTCTTTTCACGACGTTCTATCAAGGTCAATTGCCGAGTTGTTGCAATTTTGCAGCCATTTTCAGCTCGTGGAGAGGCGCAAGTCGTTGACTCGTCCCTGTGATGAAATAATGAAAGCCCCGATGGCTTTGTTATGCAGTGACGAGAGGCCTCCGTTATATCCTCACCATTCGTTAGTGAAATGTGACAAACCGACGTGGGTGAAGACTTAGCCATTTCTCTATAATACATCCAAGACACAATAAAATGATGCGTCTCTTCTTCTCTTTTTCTTTTGTTTTTGTTTGTTTGTTTGCCTCTTTTGGCTTCCTTGTTCGACAGGTTCTCTTCCTCCGCCTCCTTCCTCCAGAAGGTCTCTCTACCTCTCTATCCACGTGAAGAAAGATAGACCTGCAGATACTTCAGGTATACAAACAATACTCGCCGTACAATGCCCCCTCCCTCTTTATTTCACTTTCGTACCCCAAAGAGCATATATATGTATGTATGTGTATGTGCAGTGCAGGCCAAAAAACAGGGAGAAAAAAAAAGAAGCGCACACAATATATACATACATGGGAAAAGACAAAGAAAGGAATAGCACACGTATAGCGACAACACTGTGGGACTCGAAGCATAACCACATTCTTCTACACAAGAAAGGCTCGCACACACACACAAAAAAAAAAAAAACAAGGAAAAAAATACATATGGGAACAATCCACCTCTGCAGCACCACACTGCCATTACAACGTACGGATAAAAAGACCTCGCTCATATATACACACAAACAGACACACGTAACACTTAATAATAATAGGCCCAATGGGAAGCAGTGGCAGAAGAAAAAGAAGAAAAAAACAAAAAAAAAGCCACTGCAAAGCCAAAACAAACACAAGCACGGTGCTGGTTGGAATAAATTAACATACAAGTGCAGGCAGGAAAAAGAAAACAGAGACACATAAAAAAAGCAAAACCAAAAGTACGGCTCTGGAATAATGCACATAAATATCCGCGGTGTATTCCTCTCTCTTTCTTCAAGAAGCGGGGAAGGACAGGCAACAACAACCCTCCTTCCCAAAAACAACAAAAAAAACATATCAAACGTGTTAAAAAAAGCTTTTGGCCAGGCGGTGCCTTAGCTGGGCAATCTCCTCGTTGCGTTCTAACACGAGTGCCTGCAGCTCCGCAATTTCCTTCTCCATTTGGGACTTTGCCATTTTCTCCCTAATGGTAAGGCGTTGACCATCATTTTCCAGCACTTTGATCCAAGAAGATGCCTGCTCCTCTCGCCGTTTCTGAAGCTTGCCGATTGTTCTCATCTGTTGCTTGTGCTTTTTCCTCAATGCGGTAGCGTCCTTTTCGGTTACATTCAACAAGACCTGGTTTTGCAGTTGCGTAAAGCGATTGCGTAGCATGACATCTCTCTTCTCTAATCTTTTGAGCTTGGCCTCAAGTTCCTTCATCTTCGCGCGAAGACTTTGTTGCTCCTCCCGCTGCCTCCCCCGAAGGACGTCGACGGAGCGATTGCATTTGCGTTCTCTTTCCAGTACCTTTTTTCTATCACGCAGCAGCAACAGCAGGGTGTCCACTTCCTGCTCCACCTCGTCCACCTCCTTCCAGGCAGCGGCAATCTTGTTTCGTACGCCAATCAACTGCGGGCTGCTTTCGGGCACGGCACCCTCGCGTTTCAACCTCTCGAGGTCCTGACGGAGTTTCTTGTTGGCCGTCAGGAGTTGCCGTCCTCTACTGTCCTCATCGCCCTCATTGGGCCCACCCGCAGCGCGGTTCATCTTTCGTTGAAGCGCTCTCAGACCCTTGCGCTCCTCCGCGAGGATCTCCAGCTGGCGATTCAGCTCATCCTCAAGTGCCTTGATACTATCCGCCATCCAGCATGCCTCACCACTCCGCTACTTCCGTCCGTCCCCCCTTTTCCCCCTTCCACCTTTAATATTCGCCGCGCCTCCTCCAGCCCCACCGTACAAATCTTCATTGTGGCAGCGACAGACACACACATCAAAGTGTAGGCAGAAGTTTCGGAAAAAAAAAAAAAAGAAAAAAGAAAACAAGTAGAAAAATAAAAGAAGCACGCAACATGTACACACATTACAATCTGAAGAAAGAAAGGTCACAGCACGGCAACAGAGAATCCCCAACTTCCTGCAAAGGAATACACACACACATATATATATTTATATGTATATATGTATGTGTATAAACACAAAAACCATCCAAATCAAAAAAAGAAAAAAAATCAAATGGCAATGAAGCGTTTCTATAACAATAATAATAATAATTAATAAAATGCGCCGTCTGTTCACCTCTCAAAATTTGTATCCGCCCAACTCTCCATTCAACAAACAAACAAAAACAATTTAAAAAATACCAAAAAAGATAATAAAAAAAAAAAAAAAAAGAAAATTATAAATGCTCCCTTTTCGATGCTGCGACAATTTTTTTTTTTTTTTTTGCGTGTGCGTCTTTACAGCGTTTGTGAAAAAAAAACAAAAAACAGAAAACAAACAAAAAACAAAGATACCCAAATATATATGTATCTTATTGCGTAATGGCTGCAGTCACAGTGCCACGTTGGGGAGCGGCTCATTGTAACCGAATATATATATATATATATATATACGTCTATGGATAACCGGCAATCATATCGGTATTGCCACGTCTCACGTTTAGTTTTATAAATATAAATGTATATTATTTTATTTCTTTTCTTTTCTTTATTCCTCTCCCCAACTCTCGGCGTCACCCCCTCTTTGGAAGGAGAGAACACAACAGCGTTCGTTTTTACGCCACTCGCTCGTGTCACGCTTCGGGTGCGGCGTTGACTTCCAAAAGGGGGGACATGCGCCGTCACAGGGTGGGTCCGAAATGTCACACGCCCAACGCCTACACACAAGCGATAAAAGGATCCAAAAGAAGGTTCTATGAAAAAAAAAAAAAAAAAAAAAGGCACACACAGACACACAGAGGGAGAGAGAAACAGAAACGGAAAGGGGGAAAAAAGCCTCTTTATTTTAGCCCCGTGATGAGGGTTCTCAAGAACCAGTGCGAAGAAAACCACATCTTTTCAAGTCATAATTCCTTTGAGTTCCATCAGGTGTGCAGAGAAAAGGCATGAGCCACAACCGGCAGGCTTTACTCACGAGCCACAGTTCAAGCAATCCTCATTACTCGGTGTCGCGGAGGATACTTGTTTTCGATCATCTTCCTTCACAAGTCCCTTTAAGGTATTTGGATCAACGGTAAATTTGATTGCATCCGCAGCCGGTTTGCTCCGTAAGTAATACATGCCCGTCTTTAGGCCACGTTCCCAGGCAAAAAAGTGCATGGATGTCAGCTGGCTGGAAGTTGGATTTTCCAAAAATAGATTCAAGCTTTGACTCTGGTCAATGAACTTGCCACGGTCCACAGCCATCTCGATGAGATCCTTCTGCCGAATCTCCCACACAACACGATACAGCTCCTTGAGGTCATTTGGAATGCCCCTAATATTTTGCACCGAGCCATTGTAGGCAATGATCTGATTGCGCATCTCTTCGTTCCACAGACCCCGCTTAATGAGATCCATCACAAGGTACTTGTTAACCACAGGAAACTCACCACTCAGCACTCGGCGCACGTAGATATTTGAGGTAAATGGCTCAAAGCACTCATTGTTCCCAAGTATCTGCGAAGTGGATGCAGTGGGCATTGGAGCCAACAGTAACGAATTCCGCATGCCACTTTTCATCATACGCTTCTTCAATGCATCCCAATCCCAGCGGCCACTTCGCGGTTTCTGCTCCCACAGATCAAACTGTAGCTGGCCTTGCGACGCGGGACTGCCTGCAAACCGCGCATAGGGCCCCTCCACTTCCGCGAGTTCCACGCTCGCCTCCACAGCACCGTAGTAAATCGTTTCAAAAATATCTTCATTCAAAGTCCTCGCCTCCTGGCATGTGAATGGTAGCCGCATCAGGATAAAAGTATCCGCCATTCCTTGCACGCCAATTCCAATGGGACGATTGAGCTCGTTGCTTCGGCGCGACTCGGGTACAGGATAATGGTTACGATCGATCACTCGATTAAGATTTTTTGTGACAATTTTCGTGACCTCATACAGCCGCTGGTGGTCGTAAATTCTTCTCTCCTTATCCACAAAGCGTGGAAGTGCAATGGAGGCAAGGTTGCACACCGCGACCTCATCCCTTGATGTATACTCTATAATCTCTGTGCAAAGGTTCGAGCACTTGATGACTCCAACATTCTTCTGATTTGATTTACGGTTACATGCGTCCTTGTAAAGCATGAAAGGGACGCCCGTTTCCATCTGCGATTCGAGTATGGCAAACCACAGGGATTGGGCCTGCACGGTCTTGACGCCTCGATTCTCCCTTTCATACCCCTCGTATAACTTTTTAAAATCATCACCATAGCAGTCACTCAGTCCTGGCGCCGTATGCGGGTCCATCAGCGTCCACTTGCCTCCGCTCTTCACACGCTCCATGAATAGGTCAGGAATCCAAAGAGCGTAAAACAAATCTCGCGCCCTATGGTCTTCCTTACCCGTATTTTTCTTCAAAAGAAGAAAATTAAATATATCACCATGCCAAGGCTCTAAGTAGATGGCAAAGGCGCCTTTACGCTTGCCACCCCCCTGATCTACATAGCGCGCCGTGTTATTCCAAACACGTAGCATCGGTACAAGTCCGTTTGACTGGCCATTTGTCCCAGCAATGTAGCTCCCGGAACAGCGGATATTGTGCACGTGGACGCCAATGCCACCAGCTGATTTACTTATAACGGCGCATTGCTTCAATGTATCATAAATCCCCTCAATACTGTCCTCCCGCATGGCAACAAGAAAACAAGAACTCATTTGAGGAAAAGGCGTTCCGGCATTGAATAATGTCGGTGTGGCATGTGTGAAGTCCCCAAGAGACATATGGTCATATGTCTCCTTTACGCGCTCCATATCTTCACCGTGAATACCAAGAGCGACGCGCAAAAACATTTGCTGCGGACGCTCAGCAATTTCCCTTTCGCCACGTCCTCTGTCCACCCGCAGCAAGTATGACCGTTCAAGTGTTTTATAACCAAAGAACTCAAATCGCATGTCTCGGTCATAATTCACCATACGCTGAAGTTGCTCATGGTGCCGTTGAACGACTTCCCACACTTCATCCGACAAAAGAGGAGCCGCACGACCTGTATCGTGAATCTTGTGTTTGTGAAGAATAGAAAATGTTTCCAGCACGGACGCTGAAGTTGTCTTATGCAGTGCCGTCACACAAAGACGACCACCCATAAGACCATAGTCCGGGTGTTTTGTCACCGAGTAGGCCGCAGTCTCCGCAATGAGCTTGTCCAGTTCAACGGTGGAGATTTCGTCATGTACGCCCCCCACTACTATCTCCGTCAAAATCTTAACATCCACGTAATTCGGGTCCAGTCCATGGGACACACGCTCGATACGTGCAAAGAGCTTATTGGCATCAAAACTCTGCAGGGAGCCGTCACGCTTCCTCACCGTCAAATCCGTCGCTAACATTCCCTATTTTTAAATTAAAAAAAAAAAAAAAAAACCACGCAAACAATGTATATATGTATATTTATAGATGTAGACGCTCTTCAAAAACTTAAATTTTTAAAAAAAATTTTGTGCGATGCTCCCCTTTTACGCCACCCAAAGACAGCTCGCAGGAAGGAAATACATGCAATAGATAAGGAAGCCAAATGGCCCCATTGTTTGAACGCGGACACAGAAATTAAAATACAGAAAAACAAACAAACACAAAAAAAAAAAAAACAACAGGAGTATGCATGCTCCACACATGTGTCTGCCCAATTTGGCAATTATGTATGATTCCGCTGAAGCGACAGGCGCGTCGAGCTCTCCGACACGCCGCAACCACGCAAGGGGAAAAAAGACGCCAAACATCCCCGAGGCCCCTACGCGGCAATCACGCAAACACATTTTATTTCCCCCTCTTTTTCCTTTTTTTTTCTTTGTTTGTTTGTTTTATTCGCTGTGTTGGATCAAAACAACCCCCATTTCGTCTACGATTGGGAGAAGTCCCCTCCTCCCTCATTCTTTCGTTCTTCCTCTTCTCGTCCCCCCTCCTCCTTCTGTCTGTGACTTCTCCCCAGGGACGGCTCCGGTCCCCACACCCACCCACCCACACCACACAGGGGTATTCACTTACACAGAGAGGAGGCGGGGCCCATGTGAAATGCCGGCCGCTGAGATCGGACTTTCCACCCACCGCTCCCCTCGGAGCTCCTAGTCCAGCCGTGTCTCCACGTCCCAGACCTGCGCAAAGACCTGCACTGGCCTCGGTCCTACGCAACGCAGTGCGTAACTACCGGCGGGCAGAATGACACGCACTTTTTCGAGCTGTCCCTCCTCCACGGAGGCCACAGTTAACCACCGCGAGGCACGCCGAGACACACCGATAGACCCAAGTGAGGGAGTTGCCTTAATCTCCAGGAAAACCCTCTCGCTACTCCTGCCTTTGGGCCGTTTCTCCCCGGCACCACCACCCTTTGAGAATAAACGGGGATATTTCCACGGCTGCGACGCCACACTCGTTAGCTGCATACGACACATGACGTCCACGGAGACATCAATGTCAGGCTCAACCTCAAAAAACAGCCCCTTCTTTGCAACTAACTCCGTCTCCGTAAACCAGTAGCAGTGATTCATAGAGCGAGGAGGCGGCTTGACAAAGCAAACTTTGACACCATCACGGGCAAAGGAGATGTGCTTTCGCGGACGCTTATCTCTCGCCTCATTACCACCACGCCCCAACGGCCTGTCTATTGAGCGTTGCATGCACCAGCTAAAAAAACTCCAGTTCGCTCTCACTCACCCCTTTTCAAGCCCAAAATCACTCTTACAGAGGGCCTGCAAGAAGCACTTTAGACCCTTTACCAAAAAACGCCCTTACACGTGCAGTACGAAGCACGCCAAACAAACAAAAAAAAAAAAAAAAAAAAAAGAAAGCAACAACGCCCAACAGGCGCACACAATCAAAAAAGGTCTACGGCACACAAAAGAAAAAATTGCGTGTCTTTTCTTCTTATAATTGGTCAAATTCTCCTTTTGTGTGTGTGCGTTCTATGGACTCACTTTCCTTTTGTTGAGAGTCGCTGGCCCTCTTGCTCTCTACTAACGCAACCAAATGGTGGAGAAAATTAAGAAAAAAGAATAAATAATACTCGGTGCAACAAACAACAACAACAAAACGTTGCTTCTCAGTCTGGCCAAAGGTTTCAATGCGGCTTCCCTATCCGCACAGATTTTTTACACACACACGCAAACACCCACTTCCCCTTATTCCCTCTTTTTCCCTCATTTGTCCTCCTCGATGTATTCAAATGCATTTCAAACTTAGTGGTGTGCATGCATCATTAATTGGGGAGCGGCGGAAGGGCCCAAAGACAAATATGCCTGCCGTCTGCACGACCGCTCGTTGCAAGCCCCTCCCCGTTCTGGACAAACACCACCTGCTCTACTCCACCACCCCCGTGACAATGACGCAGCATCATAACAGGCTCCATCGTAAAGAGCTCATCGGATTTACCATACACAGAAGTTTGGCGGTAAACCGTTAAGCTGCTGCCCCGGAAAAGCGCAACAGCCAAACGCTCGTGATGCGAGGTACCGTAGATGCAAAATGTCATGCGAACAGGACACGCAGCGTCGTATCCAGCAAACGAGTCATCCTCGAAGCGGCCCACAAGGGACAATGAACGCTCTGTTTTGGAGTTTACTGTCATCAGCTCAATGTCGTAAATGTATCCGACACCTTCTTCCGTGAAGGCTATCAGATACTCGCGTGTGTTAAACGCCGGAACGTTTTTGGAGGTGAGACACAATGCAGAGACACGCACCTTCGCAATTTCCTCCACGTTCACGCTATTTAGTAGTTGGATCCCGTTTCCATTAGGGCGCACCTGCAACGTCGCCACCCGCGGTTCCTTAAGAAATGACCCAGCCGCGGCAATGGTGAGGTCTCGCTGCGCCCAGGCCAAGGCATTTCCCACCTTGAACTTCGCCTTTCCGAGAAATTCCTTCGACTGAAGACTAAAGACCTCCACTTCACAGCCATTGTCGTACGTCATAACAATGAGGTCATAGGCCGCGCCGGCCACCCCCCACGGCGGTAGAGTCGAGACTAGCCTACGATGGGGCAACTTACATGACGACTGCAGGGTCAACTGACACTTTGTGCCAATAGAAAAGAGAAAAAAAGTATCACTGTTCCTCTCGCTGATCATAATCCTTTCGCCGTCGTAGGAAAAGGCAGCAGCATACAACTCCACCTTCGCGTCGCCTCCAGTAGCAGAAATTACTGCCTCATCAACAGAAACAAAGTGCTTCTCCTGTAATTCCTTCCCACGTTCCATGAAGGCACGATTCCTGTTCTGTGGATACAACCGCGCCCTACGTTTGCTACGGCAATGAATAAATAGGTAACGTTGACATGGTGAAACCATGATGGAGTCCACTTCTGGATATCCACGCAGGACAGAAGTAGGTTGTATAGAGTCTTCCCTTTTCGGCTCTCCAGGTGCAGTCATTCTACCGGTGGGATCCTTATCGGACCGTGCTTTTGCTTCCTTCCTTCTTGCTGGGGCTTCTGCTGTCTCTGATTTTCCTGTTAATGCGGCCTCTCCAACATCCTTGTCAAATTTGACCTCTTCAGAAGACGCAACCGAATGGCGCGGTCGCAGCCACCAGGCGGTCCACGCACATACCACCACAGCTCCCGCTGCCGCGAGAAACAGAGACCCAACAATCCCCAGTTCCTCAAAAGAAACCAGTAGGTACCCCGTCAAAAGTTTGATGGCATTCATTTAATGCCTGTTTTATTGCAATAAATGTGACAACTCCAATGAAAGACCCTCTCGGTTGCAACTAAAACAAGAGCCAAAAAAAAAAAATAAAAAAAAAAAATACAGACATGCGTACATACATGTGCATTGTGTTTCAATGCAGCAAGCACATGTGCCGCGACGCAGCCCATCTTTAAAGCTCTAAAAGAATCAACAATAGCCCCTATATTTTGTTGTTGTTGTTCTTCTTTTACGGCTGAGGAAAACCGCAAAATGGGCAGTAGGATACGGTCGGCGTGTTTATATCGATAAGTATACGCTCATCGGAAGCGCAGTTTGTACACTTCACATGAAACAGAACGGAATTTCCATCATTTTCCACCAAGGCGATGTTGTCCTTTTCTTTAACAAAATTCTCGTCGTCCACAAGACATTTTTCGCCCTTCAATAACCCGTGCAGGCTCTCCTTCCGGTGTTGCTGCGTTGATTGGCCAGATTCGATGTATGACGACAATCTCAATGAATGTCTCTCTGCCGGCCGACAGGAAGAATGGCTAAACAGAAGCTGATGTATGTCCCCCACAGTCGCATCATCGGAACATTTTTGAAATTTTGATGATAAACCTAACAGCCGTGCCATGTGAGGCGTTGCAGGTGACACCGTAACGGTGGGCGATGGCGACGATGTTGGCAAAGAAAATTTCTCTGGGACGCGCTCTCGCATGCATTGAGGTGGTTGCTGTAAACACTCTCTTGGCTGCGTGCGTCGGGGAGGAAAAATGGAGCTCCTCGCTGAATTCACCGCGGCATTAGGGGCCTTCGCCACCTCTGGGGACATCATGACGGGAATGTACATCATACAGACATGAAAACCGGTCACAGAAACACGGCACCTTGCCTTCCCTGATCCCAAGCAAGAAACCGTGAAGGAAGAAACGAGAGAGAGAAAGGGAAAAAAAGAGGAAGGAGTAACGACACAGTACGGCCTGATGGCCTCGTACCCACAAGGTACACACACGGAAACCGCGATTCATAAAGCCAACATGTGAAGGAGTAAAAAATCACACACACAAAAAATGCCACAACAACAAAAAGGAAGTTTTGCACCAAAAGGCGTCTCCCCCGCCTCACCTCCTTTTCATTTTCATTCGTCGAGAGACACAAAAAAACAAAAAGGAAAACAACAACACAAGTCACACCAACGAGTGCTCTATCTGAAGTCTTGCCCCTGTAGCGGGGTCACAAATTAATTTGTAATCCTTCTTAAACTCCTCGGATTCAAAAAAGGTGTTAAGGGCTTCTCTCGATATGTTCGCCGTGCAGTGCTCCAGTTGAGCGACGTCGATCCGCACTTTGGTTGGTTCCACTCCGCCGGAAATTTGCCGCTCAAAGGCGCGGATGGAGTGCACCGCCACCCTAATGTGGTGCTGGATAAGTGGAATTGGCTCCATCTCGGAGTCCAGGTATTTCCGAAAGCGATTTTCCATCGCGCTACGCAGACTGTATTTCTGCGTCTGGATAAAACAGCGCAAAAAGAGAGAGATGGCAGCGTTGACGTCCTCGTCACGGACAAAATCGCGGAGGTAAAGCCGCGCATGCGCCTCCGCAAGACGAATCACAGACTCCATGTGACGAACGGTGATTGCCACGCCGCCGTGTTTCGACTCCTGCCGCAGCTCCGTGTAAAGCCGTGCGATGGTGTTTGCGTCAATGTTTGAGACGCGCGGGTGGCAGTGTGCCTTGGCGTACAGTATGTACTTCCGCAGAAGTGGCTGGGGCAGTGGCTTGTTGCTCGACGGGTCTTCATCCTCCTCCCGCGGCTTCTCCTGAAGATGATGGCGCAGTTCTTGCAACTGCCCCTCAATGACGTGACGCTCCTCCTCCGTCGATGCATTCTCCAGGGCGTAACGAAGCCTCGATAATTGCTGATGCAACTCTCGCTCAGTGCGTTTGTTCTCTTCCTGGGAGCGAGGATGATTGCGGATGTGAGAGTGACATATAAAAGTCGCCAATTTTTCGTCAAGCTCCACATTAACTTCGTCCCTAACAACAAACAGCAAGTCAAAACGTGAGAGAATCGGCGTCGTAAGGTTCACGTTTGCATCAAACGACAACGACGGATCGTAGCGCCCACCTATTGGATTTGCTGCTGCTGCAATGCTGCACCGCGCCGAGAGTGTCGTGACGATACCACCACGAGCAACAGATATCGTCTGCTGCTCCATCGCCTCGTGGATGGAAGTTCGATCCTGGTCAGACATCTTGTCAAACTCGTCAATCAGACAGATGCCACGGTCTGCAATGACAAGCGCCCCACCTTCCAGCACAAAATCTCCCGTCACACTGTCCTTGTGCACGGAGGCTGTGAGACCCACCGCAGTCGAACCCCGTCCTGTTGTGAACACAGCACGGTTCGCCGTCTTCTCCACAAATTTCAAGAACTGGGACTTGGCGCACCCCGGGTCTCCAACAAGCAACACATTGATATCGCCACGAATACGGTGCGACTGGTCCCCGCCCACATCCTTCGGCACACCACCAAGCATGGCGAGAAGCAAACCAAGCTTTATGTCATCGCGACCGTGAATACTTGGTGCGATAGAGCGGAGCATCTTGCGCTTCAGATTTGGATGCTTTGCCAATTCCATGATTCGAGCTCTTTCGTCATCGGGAAGCCTAAAACTCCCCACCTCCGCACTGCGACGTACCACGTTGTTGGCATGCAGTACGGTCGTAAACACAGGGAACCCTTGACGACTGTTCAAAAGCGGATCAAAATTATTCCGGTAAATGCCAGTGACGTCTACCTCCTCCCCAGGATTGGCGCGATCAATAAGATCATTTGTGAGTATCACCTCCAAACTTCGTGGGAGACGACCAGGCGGTACCTTTCCCGGAGATTCCTGCAGCAAAACTGTTTGATGGTTACGGTATTCGGTGAGTGTCATGTTGACACGAAATGGCCCTTTACTATGGCAGCTCGGGCACATGCTCACACGCTGCTCCTTGTCGCCCCGTTGATAAATGGGTCCAATAATGTAACTGCAGCGAACACAGTCGTAGCGAACTGCCTGCATCTGGGGATAAACAGGGGACCGTCGAATCACCACACCCTCCACGCGCACCAAAACATTCATGTGAATTTGACGAAAGTCACGAATAGGGTCGCAAAGCGGCAAATCACAAATTCGGACTAAAATACGCCGATGCACTTTCTGGTAATGTGGGAACAAACGAAATACGAAGTAATTTGCAGCATCCTCTAATAATTCAATCATGAGATCGGGGACATCCACTAACCACAGTGCCAACACCGAGTCATAGGCACGTCCCAAGTGACTGTAACTCAGTTCGAAACTCTGTTCGTTTTCCCGCGTCATCAAATTCACCTTTTGTTCGTACACACTGACGCCATTCTCCACGTAGTTCAAGTAGAAGTTATAGATGCGGTTTTTAACGACCCTTCGAGGAAGCTCCTGTGCAAGCCACTCTATCAAATCACACTGCGGTCGACGCCAATCAAAGTCCATTGCCTCCATGTCACCACGAACATACACACCATCATCTTTATTGCCCCCAGTATAGTCCGTATCCCCATCCTCACCATTGTTGAGACCAACTCTATTTCGCCCCGCCTCATCTTCCTCCCCACCGTCATCGTCGGGATCGGCGGCATTGTAGTAATCACTTTCCGCACTGATGACCGACTCCTCGTCGTCCA
This sequence comes from Trypanosoma cruzi, assembly GCF_000209065.1. Taxonomy (NCBI): domain Eukaryota; phylum Euglenozoa; class Kinetoplastea; order Trypanosomatida; family Trypanosomatidae; genus Trypanosoma; species Trypanosoma cruzi. Next base: position 101,013 of record NW_001849534.1, read on the forward strand.
CGTCACTAAACACACCTTTTTCAAGCTCGCGTTGTTCCTCACGAAGCCGCTGCTCCATCTCTTTTCGCCTGTCCAACAGCGCATCTACTGCCAGGCGACCGGATTCTGAGATGACTGACACGTCACTGGTATCATCGATCCAATCGTCATCGTCCGCGACGTCGTCCTCTGCGAGCTCGCTCTCGTCCTCCGGGTTAAGATAGTCCCGTTCGTAGTTCTCCCCAAAGAGGTCTTCGCCGAGCTCCTCCTCATCCTCCCCATCCCTATCGTCATCACTTTCGTGTGTGTGACGTGTTCGTTTCTCCTCGCGTGGACGCTTTCGATGAGGCGACATGCAAGTGCGTCTTGCGCAAAAAAAAAAAAATGCCCCGCTCCCGTGTGATCGGCCGCTGACGGCATAGAAGCAAACAAGCAAAAAAAAAAAAAGGGGTGGGGAGACAAAAGAATAGGGTGAGGCCCACACGGAAATGCACTGAAACGAAGGAACAAACAAGGCACGCTCCAATTCTTTTTCATTTACTCACCCACGATGCAAATCCAACCCCAAAAAGAAACAAACAAACAAAAAAAAAGGGATAAAAGAGAGCACCACAACTCCCAGAAATTAACAAACTAAAAAAAAAAAAAAAGAAAAAGAAAAAGAAAGAGCAATAACAAAAAATAATAATAATTATTATTGCGACAAAATCTTTTCTTCGATTGAATTTGCCAAAAGCTTTTCTGAGAAATATCTCCCCCTCCCACACATACACGCACAGCGGAAAAAGTACACGCATATCATTGATATAAAAGAGATCAAATTTCACACTAACCTTTCTTCGCCAACACGTTAATGTCGCTGTCTGCGTTAGACATGCTTGCCATAAGTACGTCAGGGTTTTTGATCTCCTCCATGTTTGTGTATTCATCATCGTCTATAAGAACGGTAGGGGGCTTTTCAAACGGCTTTCCTGTGAGAAAAAGTTTCCATCGAGTCTGTCGTTTTGTTGTTATTCCCAAACGAGACATCAATTTTTGTGTGATCCACAAGGGGGATTTATACTGTCGCTCCCATGCGCGCAACGAAAGCAGCATTCTCACTTGACCCCTGTACAAATTGTTGTGCATGTTGTGGGGCTTGTAGTTTGGCCACCATTCCAGTGCCTCGGATGGAATACTCACTTCCGAAGCGTTGTACATCTTGGGAGAGAACGCAAGTAACGTCTCATCCCTCGGCACTACAACGGCTCCTGGGGAAATTGCCCACGCTCCAGCAAGGTAGTCCAATGCACGAGCCGGTAACCACATTTGCGAATACTCCCGGTTTCTGCATTGTGCCCGTGCGCATTCCACTACCATCGGTCCTGCGATTGGCACCTGAGTTAAGAAGAAGGTTGGAGTCCTAAATATAATTTCCTCCACTACGGCCGGCTCCTCAAACTGTTGCACGTTAAAAGCACAATGGCGGCTCTGCTCAGGACGGGGCCCAATGGAGGTCGCGGGTGGGTTGTACAATATGCCTTGCTCTTGTGGCTTCAGTCGCAAGTATTTCGCGGTTTCTGCGGTGTGAAAAAAAAAGTGAGGCTTCGAAAACCCACGGAGAAGCGAAAACTTCCGAAGAGATTCTTTAAATTCTGAACCTAAAAATTGGGGCTCAAGAGCGCGTGTGGCACCAAACACCACGGGATCAGACAGTTTTGCCGTCTCCTCTGCCATGCGACGATGTCTGTCAGATGAAGATGATTCCACCGCGAGGGAAGCCAACAAAGGGTATCCGCGCACCTTTTCTGCCCCAATGAAAACTCCGCTAGCTGCCAGATCGATTTCCCTCTGAGTGGGAAACACGGTGCAATCCTCAAACTGATCGGCACAGAAGAATTCCACAGCCTGTACTTGACCGCTTCCGGAAAACTGTGATACAAATATCGGTGGGCCGTCCTTTATCCGTTCGGCATCAAGTTGAGTCCCATGCGCCTCACCTTCTTTTAGTGTTATCCAAGTGCGTGAGACGTACCCATAGCGAGAAGCCCTTCGTCGCATCAACCGGACAACCGCTCGAGAAAACAGCTGGTTTGTGAAGGTGTGAGGTTCATATGAAGTACAGTCTGTGGGATTCAGGCGTCCTGGGAAAGGGGTTTCCTCAGCGTTCACCCATTGACGCCTTCTCCCCCAAAGTCTTAGCCAGTAGGGGCTTTGAAACCCCCGCTGGCTCCCATCAACGGCAAGTGAGGCAAGGCGAACATCGCGATGTGGAGCTCCTGTCACCGTCAGTGGAAGCGCTCCAGCCAAGCCATTCAAAATATCGTTCCTGTAGCCTTCAAAAAACTCCACATCCGTTGTGTGTGCAGCGTTTACCAAAACACGTTCAAAGCCAATGGTTTTAAGATCGACAGCCCCGCAGCCTGGAATCAGTGACACGTCACAAAGAATCGCATTTGGCAAAAGAGTGGCTCCTGCCTTCATCTTCCCCACCAACTTTTTCGGCACCCATACATCACTCGTCAAGTTGTGACGATCTGAAAAAGTCATGAGACCACGACTGATCTCCTCTGTAAAAACAGCACCAGTGAACAGGCGAGGTGCCTTCCGCCGGATTGTGGCCATGACGTTCCCCTGAGCAGCGCACTGAAGAGAAAAAGCTGCTCCTTTACTTTTTTTGCCCTTTTCACGGGTACCATCCAACGCAGACAACATGCATCCGGTGGAAAATAGCACAACAGGAGAATGCAAGCAAAACAACAACAACAAAAAGAGATGACATTGCAGATAAGACGCAAAACACGTTTAAAAATCTTGTCACCAATAATAATAATAACAACAACAATAATAATAATAATACACACAGGGGACGGTTACCTATTGTCATTTTCCCTATGCACGGCCTCACCACGCCATCGATAGCAGCAACTAGGATGAAGTACCCGGAGAGGAGTATTCGACCCCACGCAACGTCTGCCGCAGTTTGGCCATACGAACCGCGAGACACTTTTTCATTTCACTTCCACACGCCTTAAGTTCCTCCGCCACTGCCTCCCGTTCCAACGCATACCTCAAAACGCGATGCCGACAAGCGCGATACTCCACACGTAGCTTGGCCTCACTCGGCTCTAATAACACAACAGAGGTTTCCGAGGACACGTCATCCTCATCCTCACCATGCCCCCTAAAAAAAGCTCCACTCGTCACAGTTCCTGGAGGTGAGCGCCCTCGTTTCTCATTCCCGTGCGGTAAGCCATTCTTCCTCTTTCTTTCTTCAGTTCTTTGCGTAACGGTGGGTTTCACCACAGTCTCTGCTATCTCGCGGAGACGCTGCATGTTCTCATCGATTCTGTTGTCCAACTCTCTAAGACGTCGAAGGTAACGCCAGGCATCAGATCTGGCACTCTCTGAACTTGCCACAAATAACTCAAACTGATTCATCACACATTACAATAAAAAATCACAAATCCACAGCTCGCGGAATTTTGTCACTAATTCGAATCTTCCCATTTCCCACCAATTTGATGATTTAAAAATACACGCATTTGGGCGTCCAAATAGGTGTATAAAGAAAAACAAAAACAAATGGAAAAAGCAAAGGTATTTTGCTCTGAAACCAATTGCAATGACTGACGAGCACAAAACCATAGTAACACGCCTAAACACAGCAATAGCTATATTTATATATAAATATAAAAATACATCTACAACTTAGTGGTTATGGCAACAGTACGTCAAAATACGAAAGGAAGGAAACAACAACCAAGAGAATCCACACTCATTCGCTCCCCACTTCCCGCAGCAAAGCAAAACAAGGCAAAAGTAGGCCAACAACCATCTTTTCATGGAAGCACTGGTTAGAGGTTTTTGCGCTCATGCTTTAAAAAAAACAACATGCGTACAACCGTTTTTAGCAAAGGTTAGCTCTTCCTTCTAAAAAATCCCCCCCAAAATTGAAATATGCATCATAAAAATAGTAATAATAAATAAGAACATTCCATGCCTTAATTCCCCCCCCCCTCACACGCACAAAAAAAAAAAAAGAAAAAAAAAAAAAAAAGCGAGAGAGAAACATGATGTATTTTCTTCGTGTTGCCTCTATGATCACGTGCATATTTTTTTATTTGCCAATAGGGAGTCCAAGACGACCCCGCACTATCCATCATCATCATCATCATGAATTACTGACGAAATAAGGGTGGAGTTGTGGAAAGCGCTCTTCACCCGCCTCCTGCACTCCTCCTCGCAGTGCCCCTTTGCTTGACGGCATTTCCTCGAGGGATGCCGCCCACGTGGTGGCTGGTCGCTGGACGAGAGTCAAACAAAAAAATGCCGTTGAACCACTCCGTTGCGCAAAACCCCTAAAGGCCCTTGTGCCGGCGACCCAATCCACCCCAAAAGGTCTGGGGCGCTTCGTGGGCAGTGCGCGAGACACGAACTCGCCCATAAACGCACTTCCTTTCTCACGACGCACGCAGTGCAAACAATACGAGAAGAAGGTACGACCATTATTATTATTATTATTATTAGTATTATTCCTCTCATTGGGTGTGTCTGCCAGACGCATGCTGGCCTAATGGATTCCTCCCCTCCCTTTTGTTTGCTCTCACACAATCTCTCTTCAAAAAAAATAAAATAAAATAAATAAAGTACGTCTGGGCTGAGTAAATCAAGCAGTGCAGTTTCCCCATTGCCACTGTGGAGAAGGTAATGGTTGGTTTCTCACTTTGTATACACCGATGGTGTCGTTTCCTGCGTAAATAAGACCCATTTCTTGAGGGTACCATCGACGGAGCTCACGACGAACCGGGTAATCCTTGAGGAGCTTGTAATGCGTGTAGAGTAGCTCGTGAAAACGCCAGTCCCCTGTGGATGCCACGTCTCCAATGTAGATTACAATCTGTCCACCTGCCTGTGTAAAGTACTCCAGCGCCTCAAAGCCCATAGAACTTTGCTCCTCTTGAGGTGAACCAAAAGGCGGCCAACACAAAAGCAAAACGGATGTCGAGCATTTCAGAGAGAGAAGCGACGCTGGGCCACCTAGTGAAACCGCAACACTGTAGGGACAGTTTAATGCAACTTCATCAAAGGCAAAGATAGGCAATTTTTTATGTGGATAAAAAGAGGCATGTACACCTTCAAAGGAGGAAGGACCCAGCGATGGATCCGGATCCTTTGGAACAGCCGCCACCCCATTTGCAACTCGGTTGAAGATGTGCTCTATGTAGCCGGTGCCACTACCAATGCTAACAAGTGCGCTCATCTCAGGTAGCGCTCTATACGCAGCATCCAGTGCATCTTTCACGCACTTAGGTGAAACTAGACTCCAGGCAAACGCCATAGAGGCGATACGGTGCGCTTCGTATGTGAGGGGTATCTTTAATATATCAGGTATTGCCTCTCGATAACGATCAATCACGGTTTTATACGTCTGGTAGTCATCACCACTTTCTTGAAGCACAGCCTCAACTAAATACACGAGATGTGGAAAGTAGCACATCAAGGAGCAACAAGGGCACTGACGGTAGTAGTACATTTCGCCAACCTTACTTTGACTATTCTCATCGATGCCGTCATAACCGCATACAGCACAGCTCCATATTTCCTGATCCTCCTCCACACGTACCTTTGCGACAAGACGGTCAAATTCTTCGTTAGCGTTGGTCGCTGGCTTCACTAGGGGTTCAGCGCCAGCAACATGAGGTAAAAAACAGACGCTAACAAAAGGACAAAAACCGTAGGACTCGTAAACTGGACACACACGCGTCTCATGCTGGTGAGGGGTCGCATCCAATGGTTGTAATGGCGGAGGCATGCCTCCTGTTGCCGCGTAAAAAGGCGATGGGCGAGCAAGCAACACATGTGTAGATGCCCTTCTCTGGTTTCCGTACGCAGCAGAAATGTAGCACGTGAGCCTACACATGGCACAACTGCACATACATTTGTCAGCACCATGCGATTCCACTTTGTCCATCTCCTTGAAATTATCCCAATCCAAACAAAATAAGTTTTTTTTTTATTCAGTTATTTTCGTGCGTAGGTTGGAGATACTTGTCTAAAGTACCTGACAGGAGGAGGAGAAGGAGGGGTTGCACAGAGAAGAAAAAAACAAAACAAACAAAAATAAATAAATAAATAACAAGCTTTAAAAAACAACGGTAGTTGAGGGAATACAAAATAAATGAAAAAAGGCAAAACAAAACGCCAACCCCAACCTGAAGTGAAAGAAATCGGTTTATATCGTTAAGAGATGAGGCCATTCTTCCTCTCTAACGTGGCTACTACGGAGGCATCAGGGGCTTTTTTGTTTCTGTTCTGATTCCCTCAATTCGCTTCTTATTCTTTTTTTTTTTTTTAATCCCCTTTATCTTTGTCTCTCTCTTTTTCTTTTCCCTCTCCATTCTTTCGGGAGTTGCATTGGTTGCTTTTTGCCTCGAAATCCCCACATGTGTCTCTTTGCGCAGGCGTTTGCGTCTTCCCTTCTTGCTTGTGCGAGCGATACAAACAACTTTGAAAAATTTGAATACGGCAGGAACGGGTGCAATTTAGATCCACACCCCATTCTCTTTTTATCAAATGACGCACGCTTTTTTGTTGTTGTTTATTTAATTTAATTTTTGTGCCTTTGCCCATTTTATTCTCATTCTTCATGTGCTTATATTATTATCGTTACCTTTTCTCTGGGGCTTTTGGCTCATCTTCGCACAGTGCTTGCATTTCCACACCGCTCTTACGCCTCAGACACTCCCTGAACATGCATAATCCCATTACAGGTTATTATCCCCCACCACCCCTTGTTGCATAACTAAAGTGCACATCACACGCCTGTTCATTTCTTCTTCTTTTCCTCCAATTTGATTTAGAAGTCATCGCTGAGACTCTGGTTGCCCCTGCCTTGGTAGTTTTCACCACCCCCTCGGCCTCCACTGCCACCAAAGCCTCGACCACCGCCACCGCGGCCACGACCACCACCACCGCGTCCGCGGCCCATCCCCTCAGGAGGTCGGGGACCGGATGGCAATTTGGATCCCCCTGGCGCGGTCACATTTTCCGCACGGGTGCGCCCGTCCTGCGAGGCAACCTCGAACTCCACCTCCTGGCCTACGGTGAGAGAGCGAAAACCACCCGTTTCAGTTTGGAGAGCGGAGAAGTGGACAAAGTGCTGCTTCTTGTCCGTGTCGTCCTCAATGAAGCCAAAGCCGCGCCCGGACATCCATGATATTACCTTTCCCTTGTTGTAAAGTACGCCGCATGGCGTCATACGACTGATTTGAGAGACACGAAACATGGAGAAGTCGTTAGCTTATTTCAAGTGTGGCGGATAAAACTCCCTTTTCTTTTTGCTCTTTTCTTTTTGTATTAATTGATGCTCCTCCTTTGGTGCCCGGTCTTGGTGGAAAAAATGAGAAAAAGGAACAAAAAAAAAGAAAAAAAGGAATTTGGCCACCCCAAATGTTCGGCCAGAGAGAAAATGCGGAGACACATATGTACGTGCGTGTATGTGTGTACCTTCTGTGGAGGATATCGGTTCCTTCCCTCCTTTTGCTGCTCTTTTCGGTCTTCTTAAGACAACAAACAAAACAACAACAACAAAAATTAAGGTAAAAAATAAAATAAAAAACGTCAGTGCCCTTTTCATCGTCTCAGAAGTCAATGGGCATGACGCTGAGCAAGTCCAACCCGACACAATGGGGAGTACGGGCATCTGTCCGTCCCCTCGTTTGAAGCAGCTCCTCCAACTGTCTTTGCTCCTCTCTCCACTTCAGCCATTCGAGGTTGCTCATACAATGTGAAGAAGTGTCTCGTGATGTCCCATTTATTGTGATTTTTTTTGCCTGGATACCCTGACGTGCGCCCATGATGAGGTCCCTCTCTGAGAAAGCGTGTTGCCCCAACATAAAGCTAACTTCAGTACCCGTATGTATGATGGGAATCACCGCAGCTAATCGTTTCTGGGTTTCGGTATACAAGCTTTGCTTTACGCATTTCATCTGTACGTCCTTTAGAAAAAACACGATGCGATCGGTTGGTTTCACGTCCAGCAATTCTCCCTCGCACGAATTCACAGCGGCAACACAATGAAGAAATGGTTTAATGATGCCAACACCAAGATCTGCGCTACACTTAACAACTTGACCTCTCAGGCTTGTCCCTACCATACTCACTCGTCAAGTGTCCACATCCCTGACACACGTCCCAGACGAAGAAGTAAAAGATTAAGAAATTTATCTCACCATATCTCACCCACTAATCCTTTTCGCACAGCAAGAACACACACCACATGGACAGAGAATAACAACAATAACAAAAGCAACTCCCCAAAAATAAGGCAGTTGATAAGAAGGACATAGAAAAAAACAATCACGGAATGGTCTTTGGATCCTCGCCTCTTGAAAGACGCATGAGTCGCTCTTTTGCGCGTAATATATCCACAGAATAGCCTTGCTCCTTCGCCTTCACCACCGTTTCCCATGGCACCTTAACCATTTCACTGTCTCTGTCGATGCTTGCATCGGAACCACGGACCTCTCGCGGCTTTGACGCGCGATCATCGTCATTGCCTTGTCGACGAACACGATAAAAGACCCCCTCCGCGTCAAATGTAGGGCGATGCATGTCTTGATGGAGCCTTAAAGAGCGCTGCAAGCGACGACGTGCATTCGGTTTGGGAGACGAGAAATCATTATTCCCTGCAGAAACCTGTGTGCTTGATGAGCCAGTGCTTGGCTCACCCTCCTCTGCATCCCCGTGCAGCTTGGGTGGAGATGAGAAGGTGCGGTCGTCATCCTCCGGGAAATACTTCGCTGTCCAATCAACCAAAGAAGGGTCTAATGTTGTTTCGTTCTCCATTGCCCGTTGGCGCAAAAACGGAAATGCCGAATAGGGAGCGTTTTGCCTCTCTCCGTTCAAAAGGTCCATGGTGGCGGGTGTATTCTCCAGCGTGGCTTCCTCACCTTGGCGACGTCGAGATTCTAAAAACCTCTTTCTTGTTAGACGCGTCTCCTGGTGTTCTTCTTCATTGGCTCCATCTCCCTCTTCCTCTTCTCTTAGCGGATCCATAACATCATCTTCCCTTGACAAACTGCCTTCTTGAGAATCGCCCAATGCAGACAGCATGCGGCTTTCCTTTTCATCCTTTTGGCATACAGTCAATGCCCAAGAACGAAGAAGGTGTGGTGAGGAAAAAGTCGCTGCTGCCACGTAACTACGGTATTCGGCATCCATTTGTTCGCAGAGCCGCATATACTTCTTTGCATCACGAATGTCGAGCCTCGTCGCGTCAATCATGTCTTTTAAGTAGTCTTGTAACAAAGATGCCAACTTTTCACGCAATGCCTCATCCTTCACGTTGCACCAGGTCTCTTTCCGCCCATACAAACGTTCGGCATCATCCATGTAGGTTCGCTTCTTGTCCTGGAGCCATGGGGCAGTCGGGAGAGGACGCTGCTTGGAAAACTTCATGTCTCTCTGAAAATCTCCCTTCTCCCTGATGGTTTTTGGATCAGAAGAGCGACGACGATAGGGTTCCCTGACATCCCTGTTGGAACACCGTTGATGGTGTAAAAACACTCCGTACAAAGAAATAAAGACCGCGTTTCTGGAACGCCGCATAGTCGTTTTTTCGAGGCTAAAGCGGAGGAAAACACATCGAACCGCGTATCAAAAACACAATACCAAAGCAGGAAAAAAAAAAAAAAAAGTAACAACGTCCAAAAAAAGATTTTAAAAAGGGCACACAAATGAATAAATGAATATATATATATATATATATATATATATAGAAAGGGAGAAAGAGAGAGAAAGAGGGGACATATAATAAGCTCTTCTCGTTCTTTCTTTTCAAGCTTCTATTTGATTTATAAATAAATAAATAAATAACTCTTAATATATTTATCTCACGTACGTCGATGCATGGATGTTTTTTTTTTTTTGGTTAATGAAACACCCTCACGGACGACCGCCAATATCCCCAAACAGAGCATGGTCTCCTTGATTTCATTTTCCAACGCGTTTTATCAAGATGTATACATCGCTATTATAGTGAATATCCCGCAAGCTCTGCGGTGTGCCGATAACTTGCGTCAAAAGTCCACCACAGCTGATGTGTACCTTAACATCCAAGCTACTCTCATCCACCTCATGGCCGTACACACGACCATGCATGGCGTAGTCGCAATCCTGCAAGCGTGTCTCGCGGTGGTAAACGCTCTGGTCATAATGTTTTGCCCCAGACTGTCCGGATAATTCAATGGAGTTCGCCAGCATGATGGTGAGACGATCATCTAGACTCACCGGAAACTCTTCGGTGTTTATATCCGATGTGATAGTGATATTCCCGCGCTCATTTTTGCACTGAATTCGCGACACCTTAATGTAGACAACTCCGTCCGGATTGAGGGCCGTAACCGTGAATGTGTCCTCAAGAATAACGGGTACGGCCACCATTATTAACTTGAGGCACACACAAACACACAAAAACAAACAAACAAAAAGACGTCCAACACATAATACACAGTTAGAAAGCAAGGAAGGAAAATAAAGTAAATGAAATAAATAAAATTGCAACAAAAAAAAAGCGGATTCAACAACATAACAAATAAATTCAGACAGCGCAGCGGGAGATACTTTCACCCAATCAACACCAAAGAACAACAAAAATACATAAAACTCCGGCGAGTTATACACATGTTTACGAATGAGAGAAGTCATCATTCTCCAGCGTCAACGAAACATTTCCGGGGTCATCTTGTAGACGAGATCTGTAACGACAAAGTTGCCTTCCATGTCCATCTCAGACCGCATCTCTTCAACAAACTCGTTCATTTCCTCTGTACTTAAGCGGTCGCCATAAGTGGTCAAATAATAGCGAAGTTCATTTTGAGACAAGAGCCCTTTGCCTTCCGGATCCAGTCCTTCAAATGCCGCCCTAAGATCTCTCGAAGTCTTCATGTTTTGAAAGGCAATCATCATAACGCGACAAAAGCCTTCAAAATTCATGGATCCGCGTCCGTCAGGATCCGCTTCTTTTTTCCAGCTCTCCACATCTAATTCAGAGGGTGTGGCTCCACAGACCTGCAAGAGAGTAATAAGATCCGAAATAGGTACGCGCCCAATTTTATCTCGATCAAACACGTCATAGTTACGCTTTAAAAATTGACGAGTAATCTCATCAAAAGCGCTTGCCATCTCTAATAAACTACTTTTTATAATCGTAAAAGAGATAAAGAGCAAGAAGAATAAACGAAAGCTACCAAAGTTGATCGTCACCAAATCCTAATTATATAGAGCATGAGGTTAGAGTGAAAAAAAAAAAAAAAATGAGCACAATGATCACACTGATAAGAGCAAACAAATATGGTTCTCAGTCCTTACGGTGAGGGGATGGAGACGACGCCAATTGAAACCAATGGTCTCAACTCCTCTCGTATCCATGCCAAAAGGGCAGGAGACTCTCCACCACATTTTTTGGCATACAATTCACCTGCAGATTGTATTATTTTAAAAATTTCTTCCCACGGTGCAAACTTATCGGCCATCAAATACGCTGTATCATCCGAAATGCTATCTCTAAATTGAGCATTAAAATAGCGGTCTACAGCATCATAAAAAAATCGTGTCCCTATGACTGCACCGGTGACCTTGCGCATCCAGGTCAAACAAGAATTTTGATCTAAATGATCTAAGTGCAGGTAAGGGCTTACAGCATCCGACAACGTGGAGCCTCTTTCCACACTTTCCAACACTTTCACCTCCATATCGGACTCCAAAAAAAGAAGGCGTGAATTCGCATGCCAGCGGCCCACCGCTGAAAAAGTATCAGGAGATATTCCAGTTTTAAAAGTCGTTAAAAGAAAATTTTCTTGAAAAAGTGACAACAGATCAGACAGGTTACGTTCCATCACTTGTGTGGTCCATTTTTCTTTTCCCAAAGCCTCAAGTTGTTGCTGCGGAACAAATCCTGCCGCAAAAGGTGCCAAAAAGGGAAGGAAAGGGAATGTCAAACTTAATTCCTCGTAAGGCGTCCCAACCACTTTCCCAAAAGAATCAAGAGTTTGCGGACGCCCCCCCGGGTTGTTCAAAAAATGTTTTGATCCTATGGCCTCGAAAAAAGAGCAAAACGCCTTCACAATAATGAAGGATTTACCTGTATCCCCCACGCTAGCAAGATTTTTGCAAAATTCGTAATACAACAAATCATCAAAATAGTAACCTGTCCTTTCCTCAGTATGAACAAATAAAGTTGGAAGGAAACGAGCAAAACTCGCATTTGTTTCGCAAATATTATCAAAGAATGCAGGAATATCGACATACAACTCATCCGCTATAGCGAACGCAATATATCTATAAACTTTCTCCAAGACATAACGAATGCTGTCTTCACCAAGACCTGCTTCAGCTATGACAAGGGCAAAAAATTCTCTGTCACACACGAACCTGTTAACACGAATAAGTAAGGGGAAGTATTTTTCCATGTATGTTTCCAGCGCACCATCTTGTCTCAATTCATTGGCGGTAAGAGAGGCGGTCAAACTGTCTACTACCCGATAAAAACCTCCTTCTTCCCAATATAAAAGCTGGGAATGAAAACCAGGGTTAGGATTTGCCATGGGACGGGCATTTTTCACCAGTAAGAGCGCTTCATTTTTGGAGCATCCAGTTCGTTTCATAATATAGGCCATAACAACTGAAACAGAGCGACTCACCCCCACAAGACAATGTACAACCACGGCATGTAAAGACGAAGGACAATTTTTAAATTTTGTCCGACTTAACATAACAAGCTCAATAAGCGTACACAATTCGGAAAAATGACGACTAATGTCATACGCCGGACTATCTTCAGCAGAAACGGAGCGAATAAAAACCTTCCGCAACTGAATCTCCTCAGGGATTTCTTTGGAAATGTAATGATCAATTTGGGTCACAAAAGCGTCAAATGACGACAATTTGTTATAGACACACCGCTGTAAATCTGAAGAATACTCATACACTCTATAGGGTGCTACATAATCACTCCCATTTAGAGTTAAAATAAGAGAAATTCCATTCTCCTGAGCAAAAAAACGATTACATATGGTCTCCTCACATGTTACAAAGAGTCCCTCAAAAATATTACTTAATTTTAGCCATGAAATATCGGTTTCTGTAGAGGTTGTTTCTACACTCGAGACAATTCTCTGCTGTGGAGACCACTGGATTTTCTTGAGGACATCACACATGCTGAATTAAACCTGATAAAAAAGGCAAAAAACAACAACAACAACAACAACAAAAAAAAAAAAAAAAAAAAAAAAAAAAAAGCAGAAAAAAATTATAATAAACAGTAAAGCAAATAAATACTTTATATTAAGTTTCTACGATCTTTTCTTTAAAAAATGATTGCAGAAGCGCAATACATTTGAAAATAATAATAATAATAATAATAATAATAATAATAAGCAACATTACAAATGCTGAAAATTACCACCTTTTTGCCATTTTTATTGTTGCGAGTCGTCGCCACGTATCCAACCAAGAACGTCATTAGCAACGCTTGATACAACACGCTGCTGCTCTGTGCTTCTTACAGTTCGTTGACCAAAACGTTCCATGGCCTTTCTGCGCTCATGAAACTCCATCCGTTTTAGCATGTGATGAGCCTCTAGTTGGTCAGGCGAGCAATTTGAAGAGGCAATACCCCTTGATGCCAACGTGCGATCCTTCCATTGTGGTCGTGGTGGGGATTGCGTGATATTATTGATAGTGAACTCGGGGTCGTTTCTTTCATCAAGAATATACTTTAGGGCGACAATGTGAGCATCTTTAACGTATTCTGTGGCTTCTCTGTCAAGGTTTCTTCCTATATTATCCAAACCATATGGATCCTTAATGGCAAACTCAAAAAATGGTGGTCGTCCAGTTTCCAAACCGGGGGATTTTTCCCAGCGCATCGTTTTCTTAAGAAGATTCATATTCGTCGTGCAAACAACATTTTTTTCGTAATCAAAGATATGACCATAGTACTCAAAAAAGGCTGCAGTCAAAAAACCAAGCTCTGCAACATCCAAACCTTTACCATCATTTAGTGGACGATACTCCGGAAAAAATGGAAGAAGCTGTGGTTCATCTGTGGAACGTAGCGTGGATACTTTGGGTAGTTTACCAACCTTAATCAAGAAATGAGCACACATAACAGTTAGGGCGTAACTCGCAAGAAGACCATCCATCGAATTAATAACCCCGCTACGACGTCCCCATTTTTTTATCAAAAGAAGTAAGTGCCTGGAAAATTCATAATGTGAAAGAGT
>NW_001849534.1:115358-119511 GCF_000209065.1 Trypanosoma cruzi
GGATCCAGTCCTTCAAATGCCGCCCTAAGATCTCTCGGAGTCTTCATGTTTTGAAAGGCAATCATCATAACGCGACAAAAGCCGTCAAAATTCATGGATCCGCGTCCGTCAGGATCAGCTTCTTTTTTCCAGCTCTCCACATCTAATTCAGAGGGTGTGGCTCCACAGATCCGCAAGAGAGTAATAAGATCCGAAAGAGGTACGCGCCCAATTTTATCTCGATCAAACACGTCATAGTTACGCTTTAAAAATTGACGAGTAATCTCATCAAAAGCGCTTGCCATCTCTAATAAACTACTTTTTACAATCGTAAAAGAGATAAAGAGCAAGAAGAATAAACGAAAGCTAACAAAGTTGATCGTCACCAAATCCTAATTATATAGAGCATGAGGTTAGAAAAAAAAAAAAAAAAAAAAAAAAAAATGAGCACAATGATCACACTGATAAAAGCAAACAAATATGGTTCTCAGTCCTTACGGTGAGGGGATGGAGACGACGCCAATTGAAACCAATGGTCTCAACTCCTCTCGTATCCATGCCAAAAGGGCAGAAGACTCTCCACCACATTTTTTGGCATACAATTCACCTGCAGATTGTATTATTTTAAAAATTTCTTCCCACGGTGCAAACTTATCGGCCATCAAATACGCTGTATCATCCGGAATGCTATCTCTAAATTGAGCATTAAAATAGCGGTCTACTGCTTCATAAAAAAATCGTGTCCCTATGACTGCACCGGTGACCTTGCGCATCCAGGTCAAACAAAAATTTTGATCTAAATGATCTAAATGCAGGTAAGGGCTTACAGCATCCGACAATGTGGAGCCTCTTTCCACACTTTCCAACACTTTCACCTCCATATCGGACTCCAAAAAAAGAAGGCGTGAATTCGCATGCCAGCGGCCCACCGTGGAAAAAGTATCAGAAGATAGCCCAGTTTTAAAAGTCGTTAAAAGAAAATTTTCTTGAAAAAGTGACAACAGATCAGACAGGTTACGTTCCATCATTTGTGTGGTCCATTTTTCTTTTCCCAAAGCCTCAAGTTGTTGCTGCGGAACAAATCCTGCCGCAAAAGGTGCCACAAAGGGAAGGAAAGGGAAGGTCAAACTTAATTCCTCGTAAGGCGTCCCAACCACTTTCCCAAAAGAATCAAGAGTTTGCGGACGCCCCCCCGGGTTGTTCAAAAAATGTTTTGATCCTATGGCCTCGAAAAAAGAGCAAAACGCCTTCACAATAATGAAGGATTTATCTGTACCCCCCACGCTAGCAAGATTTTTGCAAAATTCGTAATACAACAAATCATCAAAATAGTAACCTGTCCTTTCCTCAGTATGAACAAATAAAATTGGAAGGAAACGAGCAAAACTCGCAATTGTTTCGCAAATATTATCAAAGAATGCAGGAATGTCGACATACAACTCATCCGCTATAGAGAACGCAATATAGCTATAAACCTTCTCCAAGACATAACGAATGCTGTCTTCACCAAGGCCTGCTTCAGCTATGACAAGAGCAAAAAATTCTCTGTCACACACAAACCTGTTAACACGAATAAGTAAGGGGAAGTATTTTTCCATGTATGTTCCCAGCACACCATCTTGTCTCAATTCATTGGCGGTAAGAGAGGCGGTCAAGCTGTCTACTACCCGATAAAAACCTCCTTCTTCCCAATATAAAAGCTGGGAATGAAAGCCAGGGTTAGGATTTGCCACGGGACGGGCATTTTTCACCAGTAAGAGCGCTTCATCTTTGGAGCATCCAGTTCTTTTCATAATATAGGCCATAACAACTGAAACAGAGCGACTCACCCCCACAAGACAATGTACAACCACGGCATGTAAAGACGAAGGACAATTTTTAAATTTTTTCCGACTTAACATAACAAGCTCAATAAGCGTACACAATTCGGAAAAATGACGACTAATGTCATACACCGGACTATCTTCAGCAGAAACGGAGCGAATAAAAACTTTCCGTAACTGAATCTCCTCAGGGATTTCGTTGGACATGTAATGATCAATTTGGGTCACAAAAGCGTCAAACGACGACAATTTGTTATAAACACACCGCTGTAAATCTGAAGAATACTCATACACTCTATAGGGTGCCACATAATCACTCCCATTTAGAGTTAAAATAAGAGAAATTCCATTCTCCTGAGCAAAAAAACGATTACATATGGTCTCCTCACATGTTACAAAGAGTCCTTCAAAAATATTACTTAATTTTAGCCATGAAATATCGGTTTCTGTAGAGATTGTTTCTACATTCGAGACAATTCTCTGCTGTGGAGACCACTGGATTTTCTTGAGGACATCACACATGCCGAATTAAACCTGATAAAAAAGGCAAAAAAAAAAAAAAAAAAAAAAAAAAAAAAAGAACAGAAAAAATATAATAAATAATAAAGCAAATAAATACGTTATATTAAAGTTCTACGATCTTTTAAAAAATAATTGCAGAAACGCAAGACATTTGAAAATAATAATAATAAGCAACATTACAAATGCTGAAATTACCACCTTTTTGCCGTTTTTATTGTTGCGAGTCGTCGCTACGTATCCAACCAAGAACGTCATTAGCAACGCTTGATACAACACGCTGCTGCTCTGTGCTTCTTACAGTTCGTTGACCAAATCGTTCCATGGCCTTTCTGCGCTCATGAAACTCCATCCGTTTTAGCATGTGATGAGCCTCTAGTTGGTCAGGCGAGCAATTTGAAGAGGCAATACCCCTTGATGCTAACGTGCGATCTTTCCATTGTGGTCGTGGTGGGGATTGCGTGATATTATTGATAGTGAACTCGGGGTCGTTTCTTTCATCAAGAATATACTTTAGGGCGGCAATGTGAGCATCTTTAACGTATTCTGTGGCTTCTCTGTCAAGGTTTCTTCCTATATTATCCAAACCATATGGATCCTTAATGGCAAACTCAAAAAATGGTGGTCGTCCAGTTTCCAAACCGGGGGATTTTTCCCAGCGCATCGTTTTCTTAAGAAGATTCATATTCGTCGTGCAAACAACATTTTTTTCATAATCAAAAATATGACCATAGTACTCAAAAAAGGCTGCAGTCAAAAAACCAAGCTCTGCAATATCCAAACCTTTACCATCATTTAGTGGACGATACTCCGGAAAAAATGGAAGAAGCTGTGGTTCGTCTGTGGAACGTAGCGTGGATACTTTGGGTAGTTTACCAACCTTGATCAAGAAATGAGCACACATAACAGTTAGGGCGTAACTCGCAAGAAGACCATCCATCGAATTAATAACCCCGCTACGACGTCCCCATTTTTTTATCAAAAGAAGTAAGTGCCTGGAAAATTCATAATGTGAAAGAGTATTACTCAACAGGTAAGAATTCCTTAGACCGATAGATGAGAAACAAAAATCAAAGGGAAGCCTGTAAAGCTCCGGTCCATTTCTTGGATCAACCGGCAGACGAAAAGGGATATCGATTCCTTCATGACGCCGAACCTGTGTCAATGCAGAAACAAGTGCCGTTGTAGACTTAAACTCAATTGTTGCAAACTGCTGATTGTTGTTCCAGTCAACACGAGTGGCTGCATAATTCTCTTGCATCCGTTTTTTAAAGGATTGCGTTTCATTATCATTTAATTGGCGCGTAAATTGAAACAATCCACAGGCCGAAAGGTGATGAAGCGGCGTACCAGGAAGCAGTTTACTTACTCGATCTACCTTTATAACAGGAACACGAGCTTTTGATAACGCACTACTTTTCATGCCAAGACGCCGCATTTCCCTCGATAAACGAGAAACAATTTCACCTGCTTCCCCAACTCCAGGCTCAACGTCCATCACACCTACGAAATCCACATCTCCTCCTACTTCTAGAAGACCCAAGACCACCAATCCACCAAATACAAAAACATTCGCATCATATCCTGCAGCTTGAACAATATTTTCAAGCTGTTGTCTGGCAACAGAGCATTCTTCAAACGCCAAACGACCTGTATCTGAAGTCAGAGCCTGTTGAACAACAAAACTCCCAATACCTTCCCAACAACGATCGTTTATGGGGGGAATAGAAGATTTCCAGGGTAACGCTATCCATCTTCTCGCACCCTCCCGTGCCGAATAAATTTTCAGAAATCGTCTCATATAGGCTATAATAAATAGAAAAACAAAACAA
>NW_001849534.1:119611-126222 GCF_000209065.1 Trypanosoma cruzi
TCTTGCATCCGTTTTTTAAAGGATTGCGTCTCATTATCATTTAATTGGCGCGTAAATTGAAACAATCCACATGCCGAAAGGTGATGAAGCGGCGTACCAGGAAGCAGTTTACTTACTCGATCTACCTTTATAACAGGAACACGAGCTTTTGATAACGCACTACTTTTCATGCCAAGACGCCGCATTTCCCTCGATAAACGAGACACAATTTCACCTGCTTCCCCAACTCCAGGCTCAACGTCCATCACACCTACGAAATCCACATCTCCTCCTACTTCTAGAAGACCCAAGACCACCAATCCACCAAATACAAAAACATTCGCATCATATCCTGCAGCTTGAACAATATTTTCAAGCTGTTGTCTGGCAACAGAGCATTCTTCAAACGCCAAACGACCCGTATCTGAAGTCAGAGCCTGTTGAACAACAAAATTCCCAATACCTTCCCAACAATGATCGTTTATGGGGGGAATAGATGATTTCCAGGGTAACGCTATCCATCTTCTCGCACCCTCCCGTGCCGAATAAATTTTCAGAAATCGTCTCATATACGCTCTAATAAATAGAAAAACAAAACAATAAATAACTAGATAAATAAATTCATGTATTGTTGATAATAGGATGTTGCAAAAAATGTTACATCAAATAAATATAAAACAAAACAAAACCAAAAACAAAAAAACAAAAAACAAAAAAAAAAAAAAAAAAAAAAAAAAAAAAAAAAAAGAAAAAAAAGAGACGAAGATGTACAAATATTTATATTCGTCACTCATGACTCAGGATAGCTTCAACAAAAAGCAAATAATAATAATAATAATAATAATAATAATAATAATAATAATAATAATAATAATAATAAGTAAATAAATAAATAAAATAAAATAAATAAATAAAAAAAATAAATAAATAAATAATAATAGTAATGGTAAATAAATAAAGTAAAATAAAATAAATAAATAAATAATAAATAAATAAATAATAACAACGGGTAAATCATACTAACGTAAATTACCACAAATGTGATTCACATTGTCTATAAGCTGAAAGTATTCACCTCCAAACGTAGAAATGAAAGAACGATCAGAACTCAGCATATTCTGTCCATCTCCTACTGTCAACCGCGGAACTTGTGGAAAACGTTCCTCGAAATCTTCTAAAGCAAAAATAGTGCGAAGAAATGCTGATCTTCTCTCAAATAAAAAAACGGGTGTAATATCTCTCAACAGTTTGTCTCTATGAATATTTTTCATCCCTACCGCCTCTTGTAAAGAGCCAAGTAACTCTTCCTCAGTTTTTTTGTTTTCGTCTGATGAATACAATTGAATTATTAACTGACGATTTATCCCAGCCTCTCCAGACTTTTTTTGAGCTCGACGCCCTGATCCTGTTGGCACATTTGTAGATGTCTTGTCAATTTTCTTTTGCCAATATCCATCCTTGTTGGTAATTACACCGTTTACTAAAAAAGAAACAAGACGTGAGATACATTGGGTTCTTTGAGACTCTTTATGCTCTATTAAACTGCCCAATTTATTTTCGACACCATTGGAATTTTTCATTCCAACAATTTGCGCTACCAAGGCACGGCCTAAGAGACTCCTCAAACGCTTTCTCACTAGCCAGCCAAGTAATACCGGTTTAATTTTCTCCAAAGAGGCTTTTTCATCTAAAATGGGTCGTCTTATGTAATTTTCGTTTGCAGCGAGCACAGCTGAGGGCTCACCAATCCCAAAAATATCTGCGGAAGAAATAAACTCATCTGAATGCCTCCTCTGACGCGGATCCGGAGTTCCCAAATCACTGGCTGAAGGGAAGTCATTTGCAACAACGGAGTGCTGCGGCAAAAAAAATGGAACTTCTCTTTTATTTGCGTTGGTTGCACAATCACCCTCCAGATCATCTCCCTTCTCCTTTGTTTCTGTTGCCTGCCGCTTTGCCGCGCGCGTATAAAAAAGACCGGCAAGCATAAAACACCCAAAATTTACTAAATAAAAGTTACTATATAATAATAATATTAATAATTGTTATTATACGAAAAAAAAAAAAAAAACAACAACAACAAGAGCAACGATAGGCCCCATTCCGCGAAGCGGAGGCGCAAATAACAATGATAATGGTAATAATAACCCTTACCTTTAATCGTCCTCATTTTCCTCAAAATAAATATGACGCCCCGCACGCCGGCCGCCATCGCAGTGCACGTCCGCCCCGCCACGCGGAAATGTAAAAAAGAGCCCCGTCGCCCGGAGACGGAGCTGCAGCGGAGAGCGCGATGCACAAGCATGCCACGCAGCCGCCAAGAGGCAGCGCGGCGACACATTGACCCGTTGCTGCCAAGAACAAAAAAACAGCAAAATAACAACTCCACAAATCAACAAAACAATATACAAGAGACGAAACGCAGGAAGGGCACCTGCCAGGAGCATCGGCGCCATGCCGCATCTGCGGAGGGTCTTCCGCCCTATTGCCGCGTGGGGGTGTTCTTGGAAGCGGCGAAGCCGTTCCAGCTCGGAGGCTTTTTTCGTGATTGTGTTGTTTGTGTTTATGCGGATGGTATTTCTCCGCTTTGATTTTTTATTTTTTATTAAAGCTTGTGAAGGGAATGATCGTGGGAAAGCTGGCTAAATCAATTAATGTATGTTTATATCCTGATAAATGAAGACATTCTTTATGATACTTTCTACCGTATGAATCTTTTGGGAAGAACGCGACTTTATTGGGGCAGGGAGCCGATAGGGGCTGGATAATATTTATTTTTATTTTGCCATCCCACCCACCCCCTTTTGATTCCCACCTCGCGGCGGGGTCTTGTGGCTGGAGGACCCCAAAGTCTGCCACTTCGTAAGTAATCATATTTAAATCCTAACTGAGGACAAAGGACCATGCTAGTGGTCCACAGAATTCTATATATTAAATGAAAAGAAAACATTGAAGCAATTAACTAACGAACCTTTTTTCCTAACTTGTTTGGTTTCCATATGTTTTCAGGATCCGGCCAGCTGCCCAGAAGATTATTTGACTTTGTTTATTATTATTACTACCAATATTGTTATAAATATTAATAATATTATATGTATTTTTTTGTTTCTAGATTATGTTTGATCTTTTTGATTTTGATAGCTCAAATCCTTTTAAAAGATTGAGGGATGAAGAAAGAGAGTTAGATAATTTCCAAGCACGGCCTCAGGGTAGATTTGCTACACAACTTGTACAAATATACTTTGTGAGAATGTCAAAGCTTGAATCGGAGAATGAGCGGAAGAGTGGCACGGAGGTCTACAGTTTGGAGGATTTAATGCCTTCTTTGGCGGAGCAAGTGGGTTCTGTAGCTCATCATTATCAATTAATCGAAGAGGAAAATGTTCCAATATCATTTGCCCGTACCAATGCTCTTTTGAAACCTCCTAAGAGAGCATTCATAGCAACTGTATTAGCTATACTGATACAAACTTTTGTATTTCACGAATGTGGCGTTTATATATCGGTTTCTAAATTTGATGCTTGGTTTAATGGTTTTTCTCGTGTTGGGGGAATTCCAATATCGCGTTGTTGGTTAGATACGAAAGCGTATGTTGCCAAATGTATTGCACAAAAAACACGAATTGCTGTGTTTGGTCAGGAGACTATTTGGAAATACTTCAATAATATTCAAGAACTACATTGCCTAGGCGACAGGGTTTTGTGGATGATTTTAAGAAGTGCCAACTATCAGCATTTGCAGTTAAATCAAAAAGAAAAGTTGAATTTTGTTTCCTTAGTTAACGAAACTTCCAATGAAGAGGTTTGTAACCGGTACTGTGCTCCAAAAGATACTTTTTTGTGGCGCATATGGTATAAGGCTTTTAGTCGCTTATTTTCTTGTTGGGCTAATCCCACCGAAAATAAACTTCTGACTGCGGAGAAATTGTTTGTGGAAAGTATTGAAAATAGCAAATGCCTTATTTTAAATTTGACTAGAATAATAAATGGAAATGCCAACAATACTGAATCGACTTATTTGGTTAATGAGTTGTATCCTCTTTGTGGCGGAACCTCTGGGGAATTTGCTGCAATTTGTCTCTTTTTGGCATTAAAGTCTTCACTTGTTTTGCATTTTGCGGGCGAGCCGACAACGAAATTGGGTGTAGAATTCTCTGCTGAGGTTATGTTGAGACTATTCAATGAACTTATTCGGTACTATCTTTTCCTCTCTCCTTCTTCTCGTCACTACCATTTACTGGATATATGTCAGGCTTTATGGCAAAGCCCTGGAGTTTCATTTTCAAAATCAATGTTTATTCAATCTTTTGCATCTCAACGGCAAAAGCGAGCCCCTGTAGTATATCAAGAGGATGTTTTTAAACATCCAACCATGACAACATGTACTTTGTATAATGAGGGAAGCGAAGTACAATCAAAACGTTTTTCTATTTGTATTTTAGATGAACTTCGGTCTGAGGAAGGAGTTAAAAAATTGGTGAAATGCCTTGAGTTTCAGCGAAAAAACATAACCACCGTTTGCGATCTGTCGAGGGTCAAACAAGCTAAGTCTCATGAAGTCTCGGTTGCTTGCTCTTCTGGAAAATTGATTAAGAAGCCTTTTTTTGAAGAAAATATAATTGCCTCTTGGTGCACAATTGAGTTGCCCAAAGAGTCTGAAGAAGAAAGTTCTTTTATTGAGAAGTTCTTGAGGAATGGTGCGGATTCTTTGGTCAAGAAACGAGTTCATGATGCCATGTCAAAGTTGAACAGTGCTAATTAAAATTAGTTTTTATTTTTAGCTTTTTTGAGAGTTATTTTTCATTTCTTGCATTTTTTTGCGGTTTTTTTTTGCATCTTATTTTCTGAAGTATATTTACTCATGTTTCTGAATTTATATAAGGAATATATGAGCAAGCTGACTTTTTTGTTGTTGTTACGATTAATATGAATTTTTTAAATCCAATTTATTTTTAATATCTTTATTGTTATTATTAATGTTATAATAATAACATTAATAATCAATAACCGTATTAATCAATAATAACAATAAACAATACTAATAATAATAATCATCATCATTGATAATAGTAAATAATAATAATAATAATAATAAAAGACCGTGATAATAATGATAATTGTAATATAATAGTAGCAATAACATAATAATAAAAAATAATATAAAATATTAATAATACAAAATAATAAAAACTTTGGTAATAACATAATAATATAAACAAGATAGAAATCATATTAATAATGATAAACATGACAATAATAGTATTACCGATAATAATAATAATAACAATAATTGTAATGTAATATTAGTAATAACATAGTAATAAAAAATATGCTTTTTTTTATTGTGTTATTATTATTATTGTTATTATTATTAATATTATTGTTTCTTACTGTTATCGATGATGATGACGATGATTATCAGTATTGGTTATTGTTATTATTGATTAATACGGTTATTGATTATTAATGTTATTATTATTATTACTATTATTATTATTTTTATCGGTATTAATATGATTTCTATTATTATTAACATTATTATTGGATTAAATGGCTTTATTTTTAATTTTGTTCCTGGACCTTAGGCTTAGAAAAGAGGGTAAGTCGAATGCGGGCTTGTAGTCACCGTTTCTTAAGGATAACATGTCTTTCCCGAGTTGTTAAACAGGCCACTCTTCCGACGACTGACCCAGCACCCGTGCAAGGGTTTTATTCTTCTTTACAGTATGACGACTTTGGTGCTTTAGATGTCCCGGATTTGGCTACCACGCTTCTTCCCTTTCAAAAAGAGGGTGTTTATTGGATGGTGCAACGAGAACGTGACCACATTGGAGGAATCATGGCTGATCACTTGGGAATGGGGAAAACTGTACAGATGATTGGGTTATGTCTTTCTTCTCATCATTTTAACAAAGCAATCGATGAAACTCATATTCAAACAATGCAATCCAAGGCTGCTAACTATCGTTTACTGACAGTTATTCGACAGCTACAACGCATAAACGTTATTGCGAATTGTTCAAGGATCAATCGTCCAGCTATGGACCTTCGAGCATTGATGAACAAAGTGGAGGAAAATGCGGCTCCAAGCGATGAATCAATGGACTCGGTTCGTCAGGAAGTTGATAAATGGCTTAAGTTTGCTAGTAAGTTTCATCCTTCATATGAAAAGCGGGCAACGGCTTTTTTGTATGATGAACGAAAGCGATCCTTTGAATTAATTGAATCGAGGGATCTTAGAACACTTGTTGTTGTTCCAGCGGCGCTTATGCTACAATGGAAAAGTGAAATTGAAGCTAAAGTGAAACCATCTCGAGGATTGAAGGTTTTTTTGTATCATGGGAGCAACAAGGCTATTACAAATACAGAGTTAGAATTGTATGACTTTGTGATCACTACCTACGATACACTAACAAGCTCTGCTCAACTTGCATTAACACCCATATTCGATGATAAAAATATGTCCTTTAATCGAAAAGAGGCCGGACCTTTGTTTCATGTCAGATGGAAGCGCATCATTTTGGATGAGGCACACATGATTCGTCACGCTAACACACAACGTTGGCGAGCGGTTAAAGAATTACAAGGATTTCATCGATGGGTCGTTACGGCTACACCTCTTCACAATACAA
>NW_001849534.1:126322-167406 GCF_000209065.1 Trypanosoma cruzi
TGGCTGCATAATTCTCTTGCATCCGTTTTTTAAAGGATTGCGTTTCATTATCATTTAATTGGCGCGTAAATTGAAACAATCCACAGGCCGAAAGGTGATGAAGCGGCGTACCAGGAAGCAGTTTACTTACTCGATCTACCTTTATAACAGGAACACGAGCTTTTGATAACGCACTACTTTTCATGCCAAGACGCCGCATTTCCCTCGATAAACGAGAAACAATTTCACCTGCTTCCCCAACTCCAGGCTCAACGTCCATCACACCTACGAAATCCACATCTCCTCCTACTTCTAGAAGACCCAAGACCACCAATCCACCAAATACAAAAACATTCGCATCATATCCTGCAGCTTGAACAATATTTTCAAGCTGTTGTCTGGCAACAGAGCATTCTTCAAACGCCAAACGACCTGTATCTGAAGTCAGAGCCTGTTGAACAACAAAACTCCCAATACCTTCCCAACAACGATCGTTTATGGGGGGAATAGAAGATTTCCAGGGTAACGCTATCCATCTTCTCGCACCCTCCCGTGCCGAATAAATTTTCAGAAATCGTCTCATATAGGCTCTAATAAATAGAAAAACAAAACAATAAATAAATAGATAAATAAGTTCATGTATTGTTGGTAATAAGATGTTTCAAAAATTGTTACATCAAATAAATTTAAAACAAAACAAAAAAAAAAAGGACGAAGATGTACAAATATTTATATTCGTCACTCATGACTCAGGATAGTTTTAACAAAAAGCAAATAATAATAGTAATAATAAATAAATAAAAAAAATAAAATAAATTAAATAAATAAGTAATAAATAAATAAATAATAACAACGGGAAATCATACTAACGTAAATTACCACAAATATGATTCACATTGTCTATAAGCTGAAAGTATTCACCTCCAAACGTAGAAATGAAAGAACGATCAGAACTCAACATATTCTGTCCATTACCTACTGTCAATCGCGGGACTTGCGGAAAACGTTCCTCGAAATCTTCTAAAGCAAAAATAGTACGAAGAAATGCTGATCTTCTCTCAAATAAAAAAACGGGTGTAATAACTCTCAACAGTTTGTCTCTATGAATATTTTTCATCCCTACCGCCTCTTGTAAAGAGCCAAGTAACTCTTCCTCAGTTTTTTTGCTTTCATCTGATGAATACAATTGAATTATTAACTGACGATTTATCCCAGCCTCTCCAGACTCTTTTTTAGCTCGACGCCCTGATTCTTTTGGCACATTTTTAGATGTCTTGTCAATTTTCTTTTGCCAATATTCTTCCTTGTTGGTAATTACACCGGTTTCTAAAAAAGAAACAAGACGTGAGATAAATTGGCTTCTTTGAGACTCTTTATGCTCTATTAAACTGCCCAATTTATTTTCGACACCATTGGAATTTTTCATTCCAACAATTTGCGCTACCAAAGCACGGCCTAAGAGACTCCTCAGACGCTTTCTCACTAGCCAGCCAAGTAATACTGGTTTAATTTTCTCTAAAGAGGCTTGTTCATCTAAAATGGGTTGTCTTATGTAATTTTCGTTTGCAGCAAGCGCAGCTGAGGGCTCACCAATCCCAAAAATATCTGCGGAAGAAATAAACTCATCTGAAATCCTCTGCCGTGGATCCGGAGTTCCCAAGTCGCTGGCTGGAGGGAAGTCATTTGCAACAACGGAGTGCTGCGGCAGAAAAAATGGAACTTCTCTTTTATTTGCGTTGGTTGCAGAATCACCCTCTAGATCACCACCCTTTTCCTTTGTTTCTGTCGCCTGCCGCTTCGCCGCGCGCGTATAGAAAAGGCCTGCAAGCATAAAACACCCAAAATTTACTAAATAAAAGTTACTAAAAATAACAATAATAATAATAATAATAATACGAAAAACAAAACAAAACAAAACAAAAAAACAAGAGCAACGATAAGCCCCATTCCGTGAAGCGGAGGCGCAAATAGCAAAGATAATGGTAATAACAACCAGCACGTTTAATCATTTTCATTTTCCTTAAGACAAATACGATTCCCCGCACGCCGGCCGCCATCGCAGTGCGCGTCCGCCCCGTCGCCCGGAGGCGGAGCCGCAGCAGAGAGCGCAAAGCACAACCCCGTGACGCTGCTGCTCGATTGGGGCGCGACGGCGCACTGATTCGTTGCTGCCGAGAACAAAAAAAACAGCAAAATGACGACTCCGCAAATCAATAAAACAATATACAAAAGACGAAACGCAGGAAGGGTGCCTGCCAGGGGCTTCCGCCCTATCGCCGCGTGGTGGTGTTTTTGGGTGCGGCGAAGCCGTTCCAGCTCGGAAGCGTCTTTCTTAATTGTGTTGTTTGTGTTTATGCGGATGGTATTTCTCCGCTTTTTTTTCTTTTTTTTCTAGGAGCTTGTGAAAAGAATGATCGCGGGAGAGCTGGCTAACTTAATTAATGTATGTGCATATCCTAATAAATGATTGCATTCTTTATGATACTTTCTACCGTATGAATCTTTTGGGAAGAACGCGACTTTTTAGGGGCGGGGAGCCGATAGAGGCCGCAGTGTTTTGTTTTTATTTTGCCATCCCACCCTAACCCTTTCGATTCCCACCACGCGGCGGGGTCTGGTGGTTGGAGGACCCCAAAGTCTGCCACTTCGTAAGTAATAATATTTTAAATCCTAACTGAGGGCAAAGGACCATGCTAATGGTCCACAGAATTCCATAAATATTGAATGAAAAGAAAACATTGAAGCAATTAACTAACGAACCTCTTTTCCTAACTTGTTTGTTTTCCATAGATTTTCAGGATCCGGCCAGCTGCCCGGAAGATTATTCTTACTTCTTTTTATTTTATTACTATCAATATTGTTATAAATAATAATAATAATAATATATATGTTTTTTTGCTTCTAGATTATGTTTGATCTTTTTGATTTTGATAGCGCAAATCCTTTTAAAAGATTGAGGGATGAAGAAAGAGAGTTAGATAATTTCCAAGCACGGCCTCAGGGTAGATTTGCTACCCAACTTGTAAAAATATATTTTGTGAGAATGTCAAAGCTTGAATCGGAGAATGAGCGGAAGAGTGGCATGGAGGTCTACAGTTTGGAGGATTTAATGCCTTCTTTGGCGGAGCAGGTGGGTTCTGTAGCTCATCACTATCAATTAATCGAGGAGGAAAATGTTCCACTATCATTTGCCCGTACCAATGCTCTTTTGAAACCTCCTAAGAGAGCATTCATAGCAACTGTATTGGCTATACTGATACAAACTTTTGTATTTCACGAATGTGGCGTTTATATATCGGTTTCTAAATTTGATGCTTGGTTTAATGGTTTTTCTCGTGTTGGGGGAATTCCAATATCGCGTTGTTGGTTAGATACGAAAGCGTATGTTGCCAAATGCATTGCACAAAAAACACGAATTGCTGTGTTTGGTCAGGAGACTATTTGGAAATACTTCAATAATATTCAAGAACTACATTGCCTAGGCGACAGGGTTTTGTGGATGATTTTAAGAAGTGCCAACTATCAGCATTTGCAGTTAAATCAAAACGAAAAGTTGAATTTTGTTTCCTTAGTTAATGAAACTTCCAATGAAGAGGTTTGTAACCGGTACTGTGCTCCAAAGGATACCTTTTTGTGGCGCATATGGTATAAGGCCTTTAGTCGCTTATTTTCTTGTTGGGCTAATCCCACCGAAAATAAACTTCTGACTGCGGAGAAACTGTTTGTGGAAAGTATTGAAAATAGCAAATGCCTTATTTTAAATTTGACCAGAATAATAAATGGAAATGCCAACAATATTGAATCGACTTATTTGTTTAATGAGTTGTATCCTCTTTGTGGTGGAACCTCTGGGGAATTTGCTGCAATTTGTCTCTTTTTGGCATTAAAGTCTTCACTTGTTTTGCATTTTGCGGGCGAGGCGACAACGAAATTGGGTGTAGGATTCTCTGCTGAGGTTATGTTGAGACTATTCAATGAACTTATTCGGTACTATCTTTTCCTCTCTCCTTCTTCTCGTCACCACCATTTACTGGATATATGTCAGGCTTTATGGCAAAGCCCTGGAGTTTCATTTTCAAAATCAATGTTTATTCAATCTTTTGCATCTCAACGGCAAAAGCGGGCCCCCGTAGTATATCAAGAGGATGTTTTTAAACATCCAACCATGACAACATGTACTTTGTATAATGAGGGAAGCGAAGTACAATCAAAACGGTTTTCTATTTGCATTTTAGATGAACTTCGGTCTGAGGAAGGAGTTAAAAAATTGGTGAAATGCCTTGAGTTTCAGCGAAAAAACATAACCACCGTTTGCGATGTGTCGAGGGGCAAACAAGCTAAGTCTCATGAAGTGTCGGTTGCTTGCTCTTCTGGAAAATTGATTAAGAAGCCTTTTTTTGAAGAAAATATAATTGACTCTTGGTGTACAATTGAGTTGCCCAAAGAGTCTGAAGAAGAAAGTTCTTTTATTGAGAGGTTCTTGAGGAATGATGCAGATTCTTTGGTCAAAAAACGAGTTCATGATGACATGTCAAAGTTGAACAGTGCTAATTAAAATTATTTTTTAATTTTAGCTTTTTTGAGAGTTATTTTTCATTTCTTGCATTTTTTTTGCGGTTTATTTTGCATCTTATTTTCTGAATTATGTTTACTCATATTTATGTTTGTGAATTTATATAAGGAATATATGAGCAAGCTGACTTTTTTTTTTTGTTGTTACGATTAATGTGAATTTTTTAAAGTCAAATTTTTTAAATATCTTTATCGTTATAATGTTATAATAATAACATTAATAATCATTAACCGTATTAATCAATAATAACAATAGACAATAATAATAATAACAATAGACAATAATAATAATAAGAACAATAATAACAGACCGTGAAAATATTATTGTTATTATTAATAGTAATATAAAAGGCCCAATAACATAATAATAAGAAATAATAAAAAATATTAATAATACAAAATAATAAAAACATTGGTAATAACATAATGATAATAATATAAACAAGATAGAAATCATATTAATAATGGTAAACATGACAATAATAGTATTACTGATAATAATAATAATAATAATAATAATAATAATAATAATAATAATAATAATAATAATAATAATAATAATAATAATAATAACAATTGTGATGTAATATTAGTAATAAGATAGTAATAAAATCTTGCTTTTTTTTTTTTTATTGTGTTACTATTATTATTGTTATTATTATTATTATTATTGTTTCCTACTGTTATCGATGATGATGATTATCAGTATTGGTTATTGTTATTATTGATTAATACGGTTATTGATTATTATTGTTTTTGGTTATTTTTATCGATATTAATCTGATTTTTATTATTATTACCATTATTGGATTAAATGGCTTTAATTTTAATTTTGTTCGTGGAACTTAGGCTTAGAAAAGAGGGTAGGTCGAATGCGGGTTTGTAGTCACCGTTTCTTAAGGATAACATGTATTTCCCGAGTTGTTAAACAGGCCACTCTTCCGACGACTGACCCAGCACCCGTGCAAGGGTTTTATTCTTCTTTACAGTATGACGACTTTGGTGCTTTAGATGTCCCGGATTTGGCTACCACGCTTCTTCCCTTTCAAAAAGAGGGTGTTTATTGGATGGTGCAACGAGAACGTGATCACATTGGAGGAATCATGGCTGATCACTTGGGAATGGGGAAAACTGTACAGATGATTGGGCTATGTCTTTCTTCTCATCATTTTAACAAAGCAATCGATGAAACTCATATTCAAACAATACAATCCAAGGCTGCTAACTATCGTTTGCTGACAGTTATTCGACAGCTACAACGCATAAACGTTATTGCGAATTGTTCAAGGATCAATCGTCCAGCTATGGACCTTCGAGCATTGATGAACAAAGTGGAGGAAAATGCGGCTCCAAGCGATGAATCAATGGACTCGGTTCGTCAGGAGGTTGATAAATGGCTTAAGTTTGCTAGTAAGTTTCATCCTTCATATGAAAAGCGAGCAACGGCTTTTTTGTACGATGAACGAAAGCGATCCTTTGAATTAATTGAATCGAGGGATCTTAGAACACTTGTTGTTGTTCCAGCGGCGCTTATGCTACAATGGAAAAGTGAAATTGAAGCTAAAGTGAAACCATCTCGAGGATTGAAGGTTTTTTTGTATCATGGGACTAACAAATCTATTACAAATACAGAGTTAGAATTGTATGACTTTGTGATCACAACCTACGATACACTAACAAGCTCTGCTCAATTTGCATTAACACCCATATTCGATGATAAAAATATGTCCTTTAATCGAAGAGAGGCCGGACCTTTGTTTCATGTCAGATGGAAGCGCATCATTTTGGATGAGGCACACATGATTCGTCACGCTAACACACAACGTTGGCGAGCGGTTAAAGAATTACAAGGATTTCATCGATGGGTCGTTACGGCTACACCTCTTCACAATACAATTGAGGATCTTCAGAATCTTCTTCATTTTGTTGGCTTACCTCGTCTGCCTTTGCTTCCAGGCTTTAACCCTGAGGAGGTTCTTAATGATCCCGTTTTACAGCGGGGTATCGCTCGGTCAATACAACCTGCTTTTTTACGTCGCGGGCCTGTCATGATCCGTAATGGAAAGGAGGAAATTTTGGTTAAGCTTCCACCAAAAACAGAAAATGTTGTGATGAAGCGCTTTTCTATCCACGAGTCGAAACAATATAACAGTATTCTTGCCCGCTCGAGGACGGCATTGGCGACCTCAGAGCGTAAAGAAGGTGCTTTTCATATTTTTGCCATGATGACGCGTTTGCGACAAGCCTGTTGTCACCCATGGATTAGCGAAGGCAGAGCACTCTCTGTGTCCGTCTGCGGCATTTGTAGAAGTGAGGCGGTGTCGACGGTAACTACCAAATGTGGTCATTATTTTTGCTACGAATGTCTTCTTTTGCGTTTTCGTGAGGCCGTTGACGGTGAAGAAATGGCTGTGAGGTTGCCTTGCCCTACATGTGGGACCACTATTACCAACAGTTCCGTTTTTAAAAGTTATACCCTTACGTCCTCAGAGCGTATTGCAAAATTTAAAAAACGTGATTTGGAGATGAGCACGAAACTACGAATGATATTGGATTCTATTGACACAATGAAAAAAGAGTATCCAGATGACAAAATGATTATTTTCTCACACTTTACTTCTTTTATGGATGTCATATCTGTGGCTCTCGATAAATTGGAGATTTCTCACTTGCGGTTGGATGGTACAATGACGTTGACTAATCGCAATACCGTCATTCGTCGCTTTCAAGCGAGTGACGATGTTCGTGTTATCCTTGCTAGCAAAACTGCAACGGGTGTTGGTCTGAATCTTACAGCCGCGAACCACGTATTGGTGGTGGATCCATGGTGGAATCCTGCTATTGAGGAACAGGCGGTTCATCGCTGTTACCGCATTGGACAGAAAAAACACGTGCATGTTACCCGCATCATTATTGAAGACACCATTGAACAGTACTGTCACGAGATTTGCCAGAGGAAAAAGGAATTTGGTGACGCCATCCTGCGGGCGGCAACCAAAGGAGATTCCGGTGCGTCAGTGGCCGCATCGAGACTTAGGGAGTTGCTTTCCCGCCTAAATTATATTCCTGAGAAGGAAAAGGAAACTGTGGAAGGGACGGTGTCCGGTGTGGAGCAGTGAGAAAAAAAGCATTTTGTTTTTATGGGAAAAGAGAAAACCGAAGAAAGTGAATTGTCACTCTTTAATAATGAGAAACCCCTTCCATCATTTTTGTTTGGAAAGGAAAGAATAATTTTTTGATTGATTCTTTTTTTTTTTTTTTTTTTAATAGAATTTTTGTGAGAGACGCGTCCGTTGGCGTCTGTGACAGTTCATGACACACACAGAAATAAATACAGAAACACACTGCGTACAGAAGTACTCTTCCTTTCTTACAGCTCTTGTATGACGTCGCCCAAAGCAACACAGGCCCCTTCGACTCAGTATGTTTTGCCAACGCTGCGCCCTACAAAACAGTGGGCTCAACAGATCGCCACTGGCGCTTTCAGACCACCGAATCCGTTGGTTCACTTGGCACACCGCGTTAGGAGTGACGTGGCAAAAACGGAGGAAAACACTTTACGTTTCTCATCTTTTCCCAACGCACCTTGCGCAATGCTCTTAAATCAGTCTCAGTCCCAGACCCAGTGTACTGAAGATATAAGCGACACCATCGAAAGAATCATGAGCATGATTGCGAGTGCAGTTGGACAAGAGCGAGACAGATTTGCTGCGCAGAAGGAGAGTAATCGTGTTTTAGAGCAGGAGTTGGAACAGGTTCAGAGGCGCCGCAAAGAGGCACAACGTACTTTGCGTGAGTTTGAGAATATTTCACTGTCTTTGGAAGCCTTTCACGAGGAACAATTGCAAATACTCCAAGAATTACGATACCAATGAGTATGGTTCAAAAAAAAAAAAAAAAAAAAAAAAAAGGAAGCGTCTTTTGCCTTTACTAAGAGTTTTATCCAAACACCGCATACAAAGCTTCCCAAACTATTTTATCCCCCCACATATATACTATCTGACGGAGTGAGTGTAAACATGTATTATTGTTTTCAATGACCGAATTCCCTCCTTTATATATATATATATATATTTCTCTCTGTGTGGCTTTTTGGCTTGATTGCATGTTCTTGCCATACATTTTCCTTTACTTCCTTTTTTGCTTGAATTGAACTATAGATAATCATGGTGGATGGTGGTGAGCAGACACTTTTGGGTGGTACAGAGACTGGAAACTCAATTGACAACCAGAAATCCCTATCGAACAGTGGTTCAGTGAAGGAATTTCTTTCATCGCGTATTCGTGATGGGTTTGCCTCCAGTGCCTATTGGGGAGCCACTGGAGAGGTGCCGCCTCGCGAGCCCAACGATGTTGCTGGAAGGAAACCTCATGCCTTTGAGATGGAGATAAACAAGAAACTTGTTCCCTTTCCGGAAGACAAGACCAGTTTGCCGCGGACGCTAGATTACACACTTGTTGGGCTTCATCGCCTAAAAGGAGATGGCTCAGAGATCAAGCCTCAGCTGAATGCCGCCCAAATGCGCTTTTTGGAAACCGGCAATAACTCCTTGGAAGATGATACCAATGGTGGAAAGAAACCTAATTTGATGGAAACAACAACGACACAAAATCGGACAATTGGAAAAGGCAACTTTGATCCCGATGTTCTTGACACCCTTTCGAAAGGTTTGGAAGACTTGGAGGACTCTTCGAAACAGCGTGATCATTTGAAAAACATGCCACTAGAAGGACCAGCGCCTAATCACTACCGTCCAACATCGTGGGATTACTGTGACATGAGTGGCATTGATCCTTCTTCGTACTGGGTGACTAAAAGGGATCCGAATGCACCAGGCGGTGATGGTTTTTTGCCAGTGTATAAAAGCCGTTACAATTTGGTGGAAAAAGAAGGTCCGGCTCGACGGGAAAAAACGACGACAATGCTGGAGCAGGGACGAAATGTGGATAAAGGGCTATTAAAGGACACGATGAAGGATATGAATACGAAATCATTGCCAGAGGGATATCAGCCTTGGTCGGCAAACGAATGGATGAGTACAACGCACGATTACCACGCTCCGTACAATGTTGCTGAAGCGGCTGCAACAAATAGACGTTCTGCAACCATCCCTCTCCCTCGTACATATCACACTTTGAGTCCAGCACACGAGCAATCTGTTTTGTCACTGTCCCAGAGACACATGATGCGACATAGTGGTAATTGGGCTACGGAGTACTCAGACTCCTATTTAAATCGTTTCGACCAAGCTGAGGTGAACAAGGAACACAGTAAACGAAGCATTTTTGATATTAGATATGGTACTTACACCATGCATCACTCTGCTCACCACCCACGTGATGACACGGCCACAGGGGAAATGTACACACCAAGTCAGGTGGTTCCTGGGCAGTACACAACAATGAGTCAACAACCACTTCACGCGCGCAATGCGTTGAGCCAAAAGGCAAATAATTCTTGAGCGTAAAAAAAAAGATTTCTTTTTTTTTTTTTTTTTTGCATGTTGATGGTTGTTTTTGTTGCTCGATGCCCAGTTTCTGGTACACAAATTCCCACTTGTGAGATGAATAGACTTCTATGTATGAAAGTGATATGTAAAATGATTGGTCCCTGAAATTAATGTAATGACAGAGGAAATGGATTTAATAGTGACGTGGGCGTTTTTCCTTTTATTCATTCTACGCCGTTTCTCAAAGTACCCCCGTTCTTATTGTTCTTGCTTATGTTTTTTTTTTTTTTTTTTTTTTTTAAGAGAAAAGGGCTGTTGATGAAAGATGTGTAATCATCCAGATGGTTCCAGTGCTGAAGGCAATGACTAAGACTCCTGGGTGGCATCTTTAACGGTTTTAAAACGAACCGGTAACATCGGCTGCCAGACTCATAATAAACTCGATTGAAGGCCTTTTTCGGCCACTCTTGACTTCACGGACGTTGCCAACAGAAAATGTCATTGTTCCGATTTTTTTTTTTTGTTTTGCGGACGGAAAAAGGGCTTTGATTGGAGGGACCGCGTGGGGCTCAGATGCGGGAGAGGGTGCCGTTCCTCTTTGACGAAAAGGCGCGGTGTAGAGTGTGCAGACACAAAGTGCGGATATTGCTGGAAGCGAATACCACGGCTTTGTTTTGGCAGCAGAGAGTTTGTGGGCTGTGACGGAACACTATTAAGTCTACTCTTCAGCCTCGATTGGGGTTTTGATGGTCTTTTGATGTCGTGTACTGCGAGCGATACATCGTTTTGAGTGGGAGTGCATGAATGTGCACGTGCTCCTGTTGGGAATATTGCGCCTCCGTGAGCATGATGGAGTCTTCTTTCTTCCAGGTGGCATGTTTTTTTCTTTATACCTGAGGAGTGATGACGAGGAGGAAATAGAGAGAGAGGGAGGGAGAGAGAGAGCGAACCATCTTGTCATAAAAAAAATGAAGATAATTTTTAAAGCAAGTTGCTTTTTTTTTCTGTTTCTGCTTTTAGCTAGAGTCTGGTGCATGACTTGCATTACTGTTGGCAGAAAGATCGTTCTGCAATTTTTTTGTGTGCGTGTGCTTTTTTTGTATGTACAGACGTATTTTTTTTATATTTTTCTTTACTACCATGACAGTTACGTAGTAGTTTGCTTTGGAATTACCCTAATGCTGCGTCTTACATTATTTCTGCAGCGAAAGACGATTCAGTCGTACCCTGTCCCACCAAAAACTCGACATTTCAACCGTCGCTGGAGCAGCTCACGAACGAACTCCTATAACCGACAGTATTGGCGCATTGTGATGAATGAAAACTATTCCCGGCCCTCATTTTGGGTCTCGGACTTCCGTCACCGCTACCTCATG
Source organism: Trypanosoma cruzi (assembly GCF_000209065.1). NCBI lineage: Eukaryota > Euglenozoa > Kinetoplastea > Trypanosomatida > Trypanosomatidae > Trypanosoma > Trypanosoma cruzi. The sequence continues at coordinate 137,700 of NW_001849534.1, forward strand.
CGGACAGGATCGGACTTCCAGGGGCAGGTGCCCGCCTCCCCACAGCCAGGGCTGTACCAGGGATTTAGCGATGTTCACAAGCTTTTAGCAAACCATCCAAAGCCTCAGAGGGAGTCTCGTCATCTGCCGGTGATGCCAATGACTCCGCGCGTTGCTTTTGAACATGCAAATGAAAAAAAGATTGACTTTGCAAAAAAGATGCGCAGTGACAGAAGAAGAGTTGAAGAACTCAAGACCTTGGAATTTTGGGGATGGTATATGAAACTGCAGCGTGTCCGTGGTCGATGGTGTCGGGAACAAGGAGTTTCTAGTCGTGGTGTCTACGGTCCTGCTGTAGACGCGGCAGAGTTGTGGGGTTAAACCTCACTTTTTTTTTTTTTTCGCAATAAATCCAAGTGGAGACTTGCTATTTTGCCTTTTTTCTCTCCATTTACATCTTGCGTATCGTCAAACCGCCGCATGCATCGCCTAAAAAGATGTCGTGTGCGTATCTCGCTGAAACAAAACTCTTTTTTTTTCTTCTGAACTTATGTATACATTTTTTCTTTTCTTTTCTTTGTGGGTTTTATTTGCGGGTTAGGGCTTTCCTTTACGTAGTCCCCACAACGCGCTAACCTTGAGGTTGATGCCAAAGAAAAACTCTCTCAAGAAACGCTCCCGGCGGGAGGTGGAGGAGGAGGAGATTGTCGAGGATCTCGATCTAGACGTGGACGAATACAATGTAGAGGAAGAGGATGTCATCCACAACCGTCGTGGAAAGGCGAAGAGGGATGAGCAGGCGGAACTGGCGGCTGTGCTGCCTTCGGATGCCCATAAGTTGGAGGGATACGACGACGATGATGATGAAAGAGGTGCGCATTTGGAAGAAGAGACCCTTGCGTTGGAGGCCAACAAGAGCATGCGGCGGAGGGTGATTGAGTCGGACTTTGACGTTGGCGGCATCACGAGTGGTGTGAAGCGAAAAACAAATGGAGAATCAGACGCCGAGCTCAACGTTGCACCCGTCGTTGAGGCGGTGGAGCGGGATTATGCCGCCCTCTCTTCTTCGGAGCGGATGTCTATTGTGCAAAAGGAGTCTCCCGAGCTGATTAAGATGCTAGAAGAGATGAAACAGTATCTTGCCGAGGTGAAGGAATTAGCGAAGCCTTTGCAGGAGTTGTTTTTTCAGCGCCGCTTCTCGGATGCGGACCGCAATCTGATCCAATTCTTGGAGACAAAGGTGCAGTTGATGCTTAGTTATTGCATGCACGTCACATTTTATTTGCTTCTTAAGACGGAGGGCAAAAAAGTCTCGGGACACCCTGTCATTGATAACCTGGTGGAGATTCGTGTATACCTTGAGAAGCTCTTCCCACTGGAGGAGAAGCTGCAGTACTCGTTGAATCGTCTTCTTAGTGGGAAGAAAACGGCTGCGGCTCGCCTGGATGCACTGCGTCCGCTTCAGCACAATGAGCGTGGTGTCCTTGCGACGAACACGGAGGCGAAGAAGAGGCGCAAGCAGCTGGAGGCGATGAAGGAGGCGGAGGAAATTGAAAAGGAGGAGTTGACCACCATGAATCGCATCCAAACGAAGAAATCGGCAACCCTCAAGGAAACCTCTTCCTTTGATCGCAAGACGATGGTGTCGGCACTTGGCTACCGCGAGGATGAGGACCAGTACTTTGCCAAGCTTGTGGCTGGTGGCGAGGAGGAGGATGAGGGAACCCAGGGACTTTCACTCATCGAGCGACTTCGGAGGCGTCAGCACTCATTTGCCGATGGCGTGGCAGGAAATCCAAATTATAGCAGTGATGAGGAGGCCCCTGTGGTTGGTGATGATGATGATGATGAGGCCAATAGCGGTGAGGATGATCTTCTTGGTGAAGGCGAGGATGGAGTTGAGGGTGACTACGAGATGCTTTTAGAGGAGGAACAAGTACGACTGATGCGTGCAAAGACAGAGGAGTCGCGGCCGAAGCCAAAGTTGGTGGAACCTGAGGTGGATCGCCGTAAGACGAGCAAAAAGATTGAGACGCACCGTGGCCTCACCAAGTCTCGCCCGAAGGACCGCAAGACACCTCGCACGGCGCAGCGGCGTAAGTACGAGAAGGGCATGCGCATACACAAGGCCCAGACACGGACATGCCAACCTGAGCCTGAAGGTGGCTTTATTGGTTTGCCCGCCATCAAGTCGAAGGTGACGCAGAGTATTCGGTTTTAGAGAGCAACAGGACGAAACGAACAAAAACTAAAAATAAATCAATGATACACTTAGCAGTATGGGCGTGTCAGTGGGCAGTTTGGATGCATTTCCATTCCGTGTTTTTATTGATCATTTAAAGCTGCGGAGGGGGAATGAATAACAAAATTATAAATGGGAGAACTACGCTACCGTGTTAAATAGAATAAAAGAGAGAAAGAGAGAGACGTAATTGAAAGCAACAAGGAAAGGGGAAAACGCGCTGTCATACGAATAAACAAAGCGAAAGAAAACTTTTATGGTTAAATCACACTTATCGTTTTTTCTTTGGCAAAGCCTTTGCTGCTGTTGGGTTTGCCGAACGACATTGTTATGACTCTTGGACACTTCATTGCAGCGTTTTCTTGTCTCATTTTTTTACTGCCGGGAGGATTAAAAATAGAGAGCTTATATTTATCCAAGGCATAGGAAAGGAAGTGGAGACAACATTATAGGTAATGGAACGCGCTGACGCCATTTTGGCTCGTGAACGAGAAGAAATTAACCTTCTGCGCGAGCCGTTAAGGGTTCTTTGGTTAGCTCTTGTTATGTGTGTTAAGTACGTCACTCGTTATGTGACGACACATTTAACGCCTTCAGTCCTTCGGGTTGTCGTTCCTGTTCTTCTCTTGATGACTGCAACTTCTCTTTTTTGGATCGATTCCCCTGCTGGCCATGCCTTCAATGCTCTTGATACCGACAGAGATGGGCTTGTCTCACCGGAAGATTTAGAGACCTACTATACCCGTGTACTTGGTCATCAGCCGGGTATTGGACAACAGGCGCGATCGGCTTTTCCTCAGAACTCTTCTCATCTCAACAAAGCTCAGTTTGTGGGATGGTGGGAGGAAGGTCAGGGTGATATGCTCCGCAGGGATGCGTTTTTTAGTCAAGGAACATGGCGAGAGGTGGAATATTTGCTTGCCGATGCTCTCTGGTGGTTGGTTCTTGGAATACTTTCTTCCGTTGGCTTGGGCACAGGAATGCACTCGGGGTTGCTTTTTCTTTTTCCTCATATTTATCTTGCCTGTTCTTCTGCAGATTCTTGCGGCAATACCAACTTTTGGACATATCCTGTGAATCGCTTTTATGGTCCACGCGATCGCACATTTACGTGCATCACGCCCCATGTTACTACAACCGTTCCGCCGACCCTGGCGCGGTTGCTGAAGGTTGTGCCCGCGTGTATTATTTGGGGCGCAGGAACCGCAATTGGGGAGATCCCGCCCTATGCCTTGAGTTACGCGGCGGCTCGACAGGGCAAACGACATGCAGAGCTGGAGGAGCTCTCAAAATATGATGTGCTGAACCGTATGAAGATGTGGACACTGGACAAAATCCAAAGATACGGTTTTTGGGCAATTCTTTTTCTTGCTGCTTGGCCCAATATGGCTTTTGACCTATGTGGGATGGCATGTGGACAGTTCCTTATGCCGTTCTGGAGTTTTTTCGGGGCAACATTTATTGGTAAGGCGCTTATTAAGGTTAACATGCAGGCCGTTTTTTTTGTTTTGCTTTTCTCCGGTGACAACATTGAACGTGTCATTCGTCTTGCGGGTGATGCCCTGGCGAGGGTTTTGATCCTCCCTGCATGGATGGGTTCACATGGCACCAAGGGAATAGTAGAGATGTCTATCGCACCAATAGTAAAGGCACGTGAGAATATTGCGGCCAGGGCACGAGGGACCGAAGAAATTGATTTGGAAGAGAGGGGTGGTTCGTTCCTCATGATGTTTATGCATTGGATTGTTGTGGCCGCGGTCGCGTGGTTCGCAAAGTCCATCATAGAGGCATTTGCACAGAATGAACAGGAGGAGAGAGATAAGTGGACACTGGAACGTGTGCAGAAGATGATTTTGCACCGTCGCACGAGGGCCGATATAAAAAGTGAGGAACTTAGGCAGCTTATTGACCTTGCCCGCGCTGGGGAAGTGGGGACATCGCGTTCACCAATTGAGTCCATTTTTATGGCGCTGTTTACAATAATGGCGTTTCTGGGCTTTGTGATGGGTTTCTATCCCGTATTTGTGCTTGGTCTTTCACTTCTTGGGCACACAATAATGTTCGGGTTGTGCACCAATGAGTCAATCAACAGGTGGACTTTTTGCGGCGTTCGTGCAGCCCTTACTGCAGCTGCCCTCTTTTCACTCTCCACCCAGTTTACTGTGTAAGGTTAGATGTGATTTTGTGTATGTACGGGAGAACGAGAAGAAAGCGAATAAAGTGAGATGAAAGTAAGCGAGGGGAAATAAAACAAACCAAAGTGAAGAAGAAAAAGGAAGGGACGGAAGAAAAATAAAAAGAAAAAGAAAAAAAAAGGACAGGTCCTTCTCCAATTTTTTTTCCTTTTTTTGGGGTGTGCGGAGGGCGTATTGTTTGGGCGGAGAGTGCGAGAGGGGATCCATCTCAGGCTTTGATTTTGGATTCACCCGCCCTGCATGAAGAAAAACAGGAACAAAAACTGCCGCAGAAGAAGGACGCGGAGGAAAACAAAGGCTCTCGCATACTTTTGTTCTTTCTTCTTTTAGCTACCGCCCCGCGTGGCGGTGGTGATGATGGTGGAGGTATTTGTCTTTGTATTTATCGTTTTTTTGTTTGTTTGTTTTGTGCTCATTGAGCATTCATTAGCCCTGTCCGTGGCCTTTTCTGGTTTGTCGTGGGCCGCACGGCAAGGGGCGACGAGGAGAAGGAAGAAAAGACGAAATAAAAAAGAAGAGTTGGTGGGCCCCGCCCTCAGGTGCAGGACTCAGGTGTGCTGCGTATGGATTCGCAGTTGCTGCTCCAACGGGAAGCATCGACGAGGGGGCTCACGTTGACATCGCTGTGCCAGGTTGGCACGCTCCCCACATCACAGAAAGTGGCATGTTGCGGTGGTCTTCTGGAGACGATCGTGGCGGAATCTGCGCAGGATTGTACGGTGCTGCTGCGGGATGCAACGGGCACGGTACACTGCGCCATTCACGGTGCTGTATCGAGCCGTTACCCCGACGTCTTGACCGCAGGGGCACTGCTCCTTCTCCGTGATGTGACTGTGCTTGTCACATCCAGTTTGATGCGACCGGTGTTAATTGTTTGCTTGGAGCACCTCGCCGCCCTCATGCTACCGGAAGGACCACCCGAGAGTAGCCAAAGTCATGCTGTTGGTTTTACATCGTCGGCGTCTCCGTTTACGGAGCTCCCACCTCAAGGGGAGGAATATGTGTCTAACATGTGCCAAGATACGTTGCAGGAGGTATTCCACGAGACGCCACACGAAATATGTCTTGGCCCTGTCACATCCGTAGCCGCTACCACCCTGCCTAAAGATTCTTTAATTCCTTCCGGTTTTGACAATGATGAGGATTGCCTGCAGTTGGCAGATGATTTTTAGAATGCAAAGCAATCTCTAGGAACTGCTTGCCTATTGACAGTCACACAGAAATAGCCACCGCTGAAACGTGTTTTTATTATTTTATTTGGTTGCACATAAGTACATCCATACAATTTCATTTATTTAATTGCTTTTTTCCATGCGTACTGGAATACCACACATCCTTTTTTTTTATTTATGTTTAATTTCGTGCTTTTTTGCAGCACGGAAGGAAAAAGTGAGGCATATGGAGGGAGAAGCTCCTTTGAAACGACTCCGGAAGGGACGCGATGATGGCCGATTGGCGAGGGAGCGAGAGCCCGGGGGGACCCACGGCGCTGGATCTGGTGAACAATCCTCATCAGCCCCTTCCTCACGCGGGGACATGCGTGTTTGCATCAATGTGGGCGGTAGCTGCATCACGACCTTGGCAAGCACACTGTGCTCGGAGCCGTCGCTGTTGTCGGAGTGGGTCAGTAATGACTTTGCGGGTCTCCCCCGTGACGCCAACGGCAATCCATTTGTGGACCGTGACCCAGAGAACTTTAGGCACATTGTAAATTATCTGCGTGGCTATGAACTGCCGCTTGCCACCGAAAAAATCGTCTTCTTGGCGGAGGATGCTGAGTTTTACCGCATTGAAAAACTCCGCGCTTTGATCGATCCTCCAGCGCGGTGGCGCTTTGTGAGTGGGCCAGGCGTTTCGAAAGATAGCACGTTATTCAGCACGGAGAACATCCTCGGCATTTGTGGCAATGAGCCATTACCTACGAGAGGTAAGTCCATTTTGGTTTTGCGCGTTGACAAGTGTGAGCTGGTGTCAATTGGTCTAATCGGCACTGAGAAGCCGTTTGAAAATGAGCCGCTACAAGGCCAACCACATTCCGTTGCATACTGCAACACAGGTGAACTCGTGCAATGCTTTGAGACCGAGAAGACGTACGTGTCAGGGACGGGCTTCAAAAGCCATGACATTATCACCGTGCATGTGTCGTTTTCGCCCGGCCTCACGGCAAAAATTACGTTCTTATGCGGCACCGTGAAGACTTACGAGACCGAGTGGCCTGCGCCCACACCGCCGCTGCGTTTCGCAGTGAGTTTACATGGAACCTCTGCCGTTACGCTGGAGCGCTGCGTCACGGGTGACATGAGCGACGAGGAGGGTAGAGAGGAGATAGGCGGCGTGAGTGAAATTGTTTAGTTGGGCTAAATGTTGAAGGGAGCAAATGGGCCTTTCGCCCACCCTTTCTTCCCGTGTCTCTCAACCCGAGTGTGCATATGTGTGGGCGATTGGTACTGGGGGGAGAGAGGGAGTGTCTGCGACAGAGCGTGGCGGATCAATGCCCCAACCTTTTTTTTTTCCTTTTCCCTTTTTTTTTTTTTTTGTTGCGTCATGTGCTTGTTTCTGTGTTTTTTTTTTTCCTTCTGTACTGTGCCTGAGAAGTCTCTTCACACGCAACGGGGGATGTGTCTCACGATGCTCGGGGGAGGGGAGAAACATCAACTGCCACGCACGGACTCACAAGAGTGGAGAGAGGAAGGGGGAAAGAGATGCAATCCCCTCCCACAGTAGCAAGAAGGAGACAATGGGGGATACTTGTGTGTTCAATATTACCTTTATGATTTTCTCGGCATTTGCCTAAAGTGAATCTCATGACACCACACATATTCTCGATCTCTCTCTTGTCATTCTTCTGCGGTTGGCAGGTCTTTCTTGCGTAGTCCACGTAGCAATTTCTTTTCTTTGATTGGTGGTGTTGTGTTTGCAACGAAAGGGAGTTATTTTGCTGTATCTTCGTCCCACGAACAAACAAGCATAGGCTGAGAAAAGAAGTGTGTGTGTGTGTGTGTGTGTGGAGGGGAAATAACGCAAGTATTTTTTTTCTGCCAGTTGCTTTATTTGTATTAGGGGAGGGATTAACAACGCCAACAACAACAGCAACAACAAAAAGGAGTCAGGGGGAGAAGGAGGGGAAAGGTAGAAAAAAGAACAAATCGAGCCAACAAAAGCTACCGAAAAACAGGAAGCGTGAAACAGTCGCCGCATTGTTGGTGTGCGTGTGTTGGAAGCGTCTTTTTGGCTTCACGTTGTGAAGGCTGGAGTGAAGGAGCTAAAAAATAAAAAAAGTAAAAAAAAAGGGAGGAAAAAACAAACAAACAAACACACAAAAAACAAAAACAAACAAACAAACAAACAAACAAAAAAAAAACAAAGGGACTAACAGAGGAAGGAAGAGGAGGAGAGAGTCGGCGGTGCGTGTGTTTTCTCTCTGTCTCAGTGTGTGCAAGAGTGACTGAGAGGGGAGAGGAAGGAGCGTAGGCACACAACAACAGCGAGGGGAAACCAAGCGAGAAGGGGGAACCAGCAGGACGACTCAAACCAGTCGAAACAAGAAGAGAAAATTTTTTTATATATATCTATATTTATACATATACATATATTAATCAGCAAACACTGGAGTTGGCAGGAAGGCACATCACACTAAAGGGGGGGACATACGGACGTTTGCTATGTCTCTAGACGTGGATGCCATCATTGACAAACTGTTGGGCGTCCGCGTGTCGAAGCCGGGGAAACAAGTTAATTTAGCAGAGAATGATGTTAAAAATCTTGCACTACGAAGCCGAGAGATCCTTTTGGCGCAGCCTGCTCTTTTGGAGCTTGAGGCTCCCATTAAAATCTGCGGGGATATCCACGGACAATATTACGATCTTCTCCGCCTGTTTGACAATGGCGGCTTTCCACCCTCCGCCAACTATCTCTTTCTTGGCGACTATGTAGACCGCGGGAAACAAGGGCTGGAAACCATCTGTCTTGTGCTTGCATTCAAGGTGAAATTTCCGGAGAACTTTTTTCTGCTTCGCGGCAATCATGAGTGCGCCAGCATTAATCGCATTTATGGGTTTTTTGACGAATGCAAACGGCGGTACAACATTCGCCTCTGGAAAGCCTTCACAGACACTTTTAACTGTCTCCCTGTTGCCTGCATTATTGATGACAAGATATTTTGCTGTCACGGTGGTCTCTCTCCCGAGCTGCAGACGATGGATCAGATCAAGAGAATTGCACGACCTTGCGATGTCACTGACGCTGGTCTCATCTGTGACCTTCTGTGGTCAGACCCTGAGGAAGGCCTTTCTGGCTGGGGCGAGAATGACCGTGGTGTCTCTTATACATTTGGTCAAGATATCGTAGAGAAATTCCTTCGGAAGCATGAGTTTGATCTTATCGTTCGTGCACATCAAGTAGTGGAGGATGGCTATCAATTCTTTGCGAAACGGCAACTCATTACAATTTTTTCCGCTCCCAACTATTGTAATGAGTTTGATAACAGTGGTGCGGTCATGTCGGTGGACGCGGACCTTCTCTGCTCATTCCAGATCCTGAAACCATCGGTGAAGAAGCCAAAGTTCTACCAGTAGGATTAGGGAAGATGCTGCGGAAATGATCCGGACGAGAGCGGGAGCTGGAGAGGGGGAAAATAAGAAAAAAAAAATGGAGGTAAAGGCAGTGAACCGGACGAAGTAAGAATGAGGCAGAGGAAGCGAATGACTCCTGATAGGGAGGGGAAAGCCAAGGGAGCAAAGAGAAGAGGTAAATAGAGCATGGAGGAGGCGAATGAAGGCGTGTGCGAAATGGCGAGGAGAGGAAACAGGGGAACGATGCAAAGGAGGGAGAAGAGGGGAGGGACATGCGGTTTATAGAGAGGGGGGAAGGAGAACATAACGGGAGTACCCGGAAGGTGAGAAGGAGGAGGCGGCGTTATGTTGGTGCGCGGATAGAAGGGGGGAGGGGATGGTGAATACCGGGCTTGGAGTGAGACAAGGAAACAAACATAGCGAAACAGTTGAAGAAATGGAAGGGGCGGAAATGAAGCGAAGACACAGGCGAAAGTAAATAGAAAAAAGGGAAAAGGATAGGGAGATTAGTCCTGAGAAGGAAATGTGTCGCAATTTTATCAACATCAACAAGAACGGCATGAGTTATGATATCAGCGGTGAGAGAACAGAGATATTGTCCATGCACGTTCATTTATATATGGTTCCCCCCAACGCGCATCAATTTACTGTTGAATGTTCACAAATAGATCACTTTCTTTTTTCAATTTTTCTCTTTTTCTTTTCCTTTTTGTTGCCCATTTTTTGTGCGTCTTTACGGTGGCTTTTTTGTTAACTCCTTTTTCTAGGAGATGTCTCCTCTTCTTCGTGTCAGTCTCCCACAGATTGCAACTCTAGTCTCTCTCTCTGTGTGTGTGTGTGTGTGTGGCTGACAAGATGTTTTTTTTTTTTTTTTGCTTTTCACGTGCGGGAAGTTTTGTTCTTCTGGTTCCTCGTTTGTGTGTGTGCTCCTCCTCCTTCCCTTTTTTTTTGTCCCTCGTGTGGTTTCCAGCCATTCTTTGCAAAGTGGGGGAACCACAACCGGTCTCCTTCATTTTTCCAGGCGGCATTGAGGGGGGCACGCGTGCTGCGTTTCTCATCCAGCCCTTTTTCTTTCTATCTTTCTCTCTCTCTTTTTTTTTTTTTTTTTTCTGTTGTGTGGTCACTCACACATCTTCTTTTCCTCTCTTTCGCATTCTTCCCTGCCTTATTTTTGGCAGCGTGTGTGTGTGTGTTTCTGTGTTTCTGTCTGTGTGTTAGGCGCGAAGACCTGAACTCCTGGGCTTTTCTCTCCCCCCCCCCGCTTGCAATTAAGATCAAAGCTGTAGCTAGTTGTCTAAATGCATACGTAGAAGAGTAACCAAATAAGACGAAGCAAAAAAGAAGAAAAAAAAAAAAGAAGAAAGGAAAAAAAAACAAAGAACGAAAAAGAGAAAATAAGGGCGTAAACATATACATATACATAAGGGATATGAAGGCTGTACTGCTTGTGTGGGGGTTTTTTTGACACCCCTCTTTTTTCTACGTACATTTGTGAGATCTTTTCTTTTTTTCTTTTTCTTATTCCTTTCTATGTGTGTGTTTGTGTGTGTGTGTGTGTGCGTGTCGGTTTTTAAGATGAAACAAATTTTTATTTTTATTTTTTGGGAGGGGTTTGTTTGTTTGTTTGCTCTCTGTGTTGGTCGCTTTGCGCATCTCGACTACACCAAAAAACAAAAAAAAAAGAATTTTTTTTATTTTTTATTTTATTTTTCTTCCATCCCGTGGTGCCGTAGTTCTTTTCTTTTGTACCCCTACTTTGCGGACTTGAGTTTCATTGTTCCGCGGCTGTGTTGATGCTTTCCTCTGACGTCGCAATCATGTCAGGGGCAACGGCCGTGGAGGAGGACAATTATCATCGCGAGGCGACAACCATCACCGAGGCTTTTTTTGATTGCGCCCGCTACAACGACGGTGATGATGCGAAGTTGCTGTTGGCGTATCTCTCCGCCACTCCCTCACTCATTGGAGCGAAGGATGAACAGGGACGAACGGCGGTTCATCTCGCGGCAGCGAATGGCCACATTGGAATTTTGGAGATGCTCATGGAGTTTGGTCCATCCCCGGACGTGCCGAATCACGAGGGTAACACGGCCCTGCATTTTGCCGCCCTCAACAACCAACTCGAGGCGGCTCGAAGGCTATTGGAGTGGGGGTGGCATGCGTCCGCACGGAACGTGTTTGGGAAAAAACCCATCCAACTGATCTACGGAAAGAAGTATGAGGCGATGGAAACGCTGTTGCTTGGGTACGATGACGAAATTGAAAGTTGCACAAGAGGGACTGTGAGTCTTGTGGATAAGGGAGATGACCCTCCACCGGCACCGGCATCGGCACCGACAGCGACGCTGGCGGGCAGCAGCTGTCTGCACACTACCCCTGTTCACCAGCTTTGTGAAGACCTTTCTCCTGAGGAGACTTCACACCACGCGGAGGCAAAAATTACCCCACAAGCAAAAGACGAGGATCCTACAAGGCTCTTGGGCTCTGCTGATGTCGACGGGATCGAGTAAAATCCCCTTTCTTTCACCTAAAAAAGAAAGTGAACCCCAATAACGAAAACGATTATTATTATTATTTTTAGCTGTTTGTGCGTGAGTGTGTGAAGCAAAGTTACGTTAATCAAGTCGATGAAGAGTATGCGTGAACAGGATTACCGTTGAGAACTTTTTTTTTTTGCTTTTTTCTTTTTTTTTCTCTTCACCCTTCTTATCTGTATAGTGCAGCTTTATGGACGAAGGCGGGAGCTCCCATTTCTTTGGGAGGCTTTGCTTACTGTTGATGATGCGTATGCTCAAAATTCGGGGCACTTACTGGCAAACTTTTGAATTCCCGTGAGGGGGGCGGGAAGGGCTGCGGGAGAAAATTGTTCTTCACAGTCTACTGGAACTCCCTGGCACCTTGGCACCACGGCAACGGGCTGTAGCCGTTCTTTTTTTTTTTTTTTTTTTGCCTCCCAGGAGCTTGTGACGAGGGCCGTCTAACGAATGGTGCAGACACTTGGGAAAAATGTTACCGGAAAAGGGTTTAACAATATTTGTGTGTTTGCGTTTGCTTTTTTGCATTATTATTATTATTATTATTATTATTATTATTACTTTCTACCTTTGTTTGTGTGTGCCACGTCGTGTTGTTGATCAAAATGTGCTTGTGGCAGCCACAGGATCGAGATGCTCCGCTGCGGGGGAGGGGGTGCATGTTTTATTATTATTGTCTCTTGCCATTTGCTTCTTTGAAGCGGTACGTACGTGATGGAGTGTTTGCGGGCAATTGAGCGTGCGGCTGCCCAAATTTGAGCTGAATTGGTTTAGTTTTTGTGCGGCTTTTTGTGTGTACATTTACTTCTTCGAATGTTGCTGCGTCTGCGACTGTTGGTTGTTTTCTTTCATTTAGGACATTTACGGCGGTGTGCTGTTGCCTTTTATTTACCTTTTTGTTTTACATTTCCTTTTCTCTCTCCCTTTTTTATGCAACGACGAGCAGTCATGCCATGGAGCCGCGGGTCTGGCGGCCGAAGTTCTTTAATCCTTTTTCGGAACGTCGGACGCTGAGAAGACACCTGCCCATCTACCGCGGCTTTTTCCGCGTTATGCCGCTGCACCGGTGGAGCCTGAAGGATCTCCAGGCGATTCTTGGTTATGCTGCGTTGCATCCGTCACTTTTTGGCTTTCCAGAGCAGTCTACTTGTATCGTGAACACAGCGTACTTTCTTCCTTCTCACCGTAGCCGCTCCCGTGGGATTTGGGTGTTTGGTTCAGAAAGGGGGTGTAAGAGCATTATCGTACCTGCATCCTGTAACACGGAGCCTTTTGATGCCTTGGATGCAAAGTTGATGGAACCACTGTTTCGTTGGAATCCTGGTGTTGAATATCTTTATCTTTCTCGTTTTTGCCAGCCAATGGCGTTGTATCTGGTGCCCTACTTGCAGAGGTGCACACAGCTCCGCACGCTCACGTTGGAGGGATGGGACGATGCGACAGCAATTCATCGGGTGGTGATGGCGTGCAAAAACGTGGACGTTTTGGATGCATTTTCTTTGGATGATCCACCACGTAAATGGAAGAATGAATTGTCTGTTCAGTCTCTCAACACACTCATTGAGATGCACCCAAAACTCATCTGTGTGAAGGCTACACGGGTTTACCTTGCGGATTGGCATGAGGCAACACAGTTTTCACGGTGTAAACACAATATTGCGCTTGTTACATTTTCATGCGATTATGTGCTTTTGCACTACGGGCTGTTTTTACTTTTACTGTGTATTCCGTGCTATTTTGTCTTTAAAGGAATGTGGCGGCTTTTGGAGGGCATGTTGATTCCTGCGTATCAGTTTTTTTGGTCGGTGATTGCTGCCGTTGTTGTTTTTGCAGCCTTAGTGGGCTTGGACGTGGGAGTTTGGCACACATATGGCCGTGGTTGGGTACAAATGCAGAAGTATGTTATTTTGGCGAGACGACGGTGGGATGCTGCGATGAGGTTGCAACAGAAGTCACTTACGGTGTCATGATATTAGAGGGGGGTTAAAAGAAGATGGAATCAGGAGCAAAAATATGATTCTTTTACGTTTGTCTGTTTCTCTCTGTGTGACTAAGAGAAGGGTTGTTGTTGCCCTAATATAATATGTATGTGGTGTGTATAGTTGATGCCTTTTTATTTATTTTTTTTTATTGGGTTTGGCGAAACATTCCCTTTTTTTTTTTTTTCTTTTTGACCCATTGTGAAGCCAACGATGCAGTTGTTTTTTTTTGTCGGGATTAATATTATAACTGGCTTTGTTTGCATGAGCAGCGTCGCTTCTGGTTTCTCATTTCCCCCCGTATATACCATTATATATCTATATCTTTAGTAAACTATATTTGCGTCCCATAAGAGGCTTAGAAAAATGCAATTGGATGCGGTATTTGATACGGGACACTCGGCGCCCGTTACGGATACTGCTGTGGACGCTGCCGGAAAGCGACTCGCATCGTGCGGTGAGGATGGCGTGATTCGCATCTTTGCCATAAATAACGAGTCGCCCGATAAATGGGATCTGTTGGCCGTGTTGGAGGGTCATACGGGAACCGTTGTGAGTGTCTCTTGGGCACCACCTGCGCATTATGCGTCGACGCTGCTCTCGTGCGGGGAGGACTTTCAGGTGATTCTCTGGAGCGACTTTGGTAATGCAAAAGGCTGGGCGAAGGTATACTTTACGACTCTTGCGTCCGTTCCCTGGTGCGTGGCGTGGGCACCGCATGAGTATGGGAAGATGTTCGCTGTTGGCTGTGCAAGTGGGTCAGTTATGATATTCGTTGGAAAAGATCAGCAGTGGAGCCACACGGAGTTCACAGCCCACCCGAATGGCTGCTCCTCCTTGTCGTGGGCGCCCTCGTTGCCCCCTGGCATGCTTCTTATGGCGCCACTGGAAAGCGAATCGACGGCGAGTGGAGCGCACCCGCCAGCTGGCATGCCTCTCGCCCCGCCACGAATTGTCACATGCGGAGGCGATAGAAGTGTGACCGTCTGGACTCTGTGCGGCGAAGAATGGAGACCACAAGAACTCCCGCTCGAGGTGGAGGCGTCTTGGCGAGAGGTGGCGTGGGCTCCTGGCGTGGGCATGCCTTTTACGTACATTGCAGCTGGGTCGGACGAAGGGTTTGTGGTGGTTTGGTCACAGGACGGATCGGCGCGTGGGGAATGGAACCGCATGGTACTGCCGCAGCAGGAGGATGGTGTGACAAAACTCTCTTGGTCGCTTGTCGGCACATTTCTGCTTGTGTCGTGTGCGAATGGGACGGCCAGCATGTGGCAAGAGTGTGCTTCGTCGCAGGGGTGGGAGCGGGCCTGCGAACTACTACCGTCGGGGAATTAGTTCTCTGAATCTATTTGTATGGGCGTCTTTCACTCTCTGTGAAGTAAAACAGGGATGTCTTTTGTTCTTATTTTTGGCGGCCTTTTGTTGAGCAATGTTTCCACTCTCCACTTTTTTTTTCTTTCCTAAAATTATTTGTGCCTCTTTCTTCTTGACAATATTCTTCTCCCCCCCCCTGTTGCTTTTGCGGTGTGCTAGCCGCTTACAAGTGTTATTAGCGAGGTGTAGAATGGGTATCTTTCTTGGGACGCTTTTTTTTGTTGCCGTCGGGAGTCTTGGTGCGCTAAGTGCACCGTTGTGGGCGAAGAGTCAAGTGGAGCTTGTCCGCATCCTCTGCTTTACTGCCGCCTTCTGCTGCTGGCTGTCGTGGGTTCTCATCTACATGGCGCAGATGAATCCACTGCTTGTGCCCACACGAAATATCAAGAAGGAATGAACCCCGCATCTTGGCCAGCCGCTGCGCATCGTTATTGTTGTGGCCGCGCACGTGGGGCACGGGAGGGAGCAGCGAGAGGAAAGAGGGGTCAAGTATGCCCGATACTCTCTGCGGCTGGTGGGAAAGAAAGGGAGGCGTCCTCCACAGCCGAAAAAAAATGATGGAATGAAAACAGCGAAAGAGCATGAACAAATATTTATCTGCTCCACGCTGATTTCGTCTTTTTTTTTTTTTTTGGGGGGGGGGGGGAGAAGAATTTATGTGTGTCTGGGGCTTGTGTTGAGTGCGTTTCTATTTTCTCAGGCACACACACGCATGCATGCACCTCCCTGCTTCTGGAGGGGGAGTACTGAGAAAAGGGGACGGGGGCGGTGACTGTGGGCCAATGCACCCACTGGAGCGTCGTAAATGCCGCTGTAAGTGAAAAATCGCAAGTCTTTCGCTGCATTGATTTAAAGATATATACATATGTATTTATACACATGTGCACATCTATACATTTCCCTTTTCTTTTTTTTATTATTATTATTATTTTCTCTCTCTTTGTGTGCTGCAAATGGAAGAATAGCTGGGCGAAATTTCTTTCTCCAAAAGGAGTTTTTATTTATTTATTGTGTGTGTGTGTTTCATCTCAAGTCGCGCAGCAGGGCCCAAGGCGTAGGGTGGGTGAGGGGAAACGATGAACTATTTAAGGACATTTGGTGACATGCTGCACCTGCTTGCCATCATTATTCTGTTAGGGAAGATGCTGCGGCAGCGGTCGGCGGCTGGGTTGTCTCTCAAGACACAATTTCTTTTTGCGCTTGTCTTCACTACACGCTATCTCGACCTGTTCACTTCGTTTCTGTCCCTGTACAATACGTTGATGAAAATCTTCTTCTTAACAACGTCGTGGCACATCTGCTACCTCATGCGTAACAAGAGCCCGTGGAAGGCTACGTACGATCACGAGAATGACACGTTTCGTATTCGTTACCTCATCGTTCCTTGCATTGTACTTGCACTTCTTTTCCACGGCAAACCCCGCGGAGGATGGCTGATGGATTTCTTGTGGGCCTTTTCGCAGTATTTGGAGGCTGTAGCCATTTTGCCTCAGATATTTTTACTCGAATACACTGAGCGCTATGAAGCACTCACGTCCCACTACTTGGCAGCCATGGGGGCGTATCGATTTTTTTATTTACTTCACTGGATCCATCGGTACTTGGTTCTTGACCGCGTGAACGTTGTTTCTGTATCCGCGGGAGTGCTGCAGACTGTACTCTACGTCGACTTTTTCTACCATTACCTCACACAGGTCGTGCGACGAGCGAAGCAGCGTTATGATCTTGCACGGTAGGCGTGGCGCAAGAAGTTAGGGGGATACATACATACATACATGTATATATATATATATATATAAATGTATAAATGTATGTATGTATGTATGTTGGCTGTCACTTGGGCGGGTGTGGGAGTGAGTGATTGCGGAAGGTGATGCCGCGCACACACACCCACACTTACGTGGGGAGAAGAAGGAAACAAGGAACGGAGCTGCGATAACGGAATGAAAGGGTGAATGAATGATTGAAGGGGAAACAACAAAAACAACAACAGGAAGAAAAGCAGATAAAACAGAAAAAAAACAAACAAACAAACAAGCCTTTAAAAGACACGGTTAATTTGAGGGGGGATGCAGGTGCGTAATGATATGAGTGTGCGTAGAAGAAGAATTTTATGACTGAGAGGGGAAATTACTTGCAACCAAACACCACCGCGACGATTCCTGTTGATGGACACCGCGCGTGCTCACAGTAGGAGTTGCAGTCAATCTGTCGGTTTCTCTTTGTTTCCGTGCGTGAGGGAAAAGTGCATGCGGTGGGAGAAAGAGTGGGATAGAGTTGTCTGACGGTAGAAATTGCTGCATGGTGAGATAAAGGTAGTGAGTGGGTGGGTGGGGGGAGCGAAGAAAATTTTGACTGATGTGCATTGACAATGGCACCTTTTTTCTTTCTTCCTTTTTTTTTTTTTTTGAATGTGTCTCCTCTGTGTGTGTGTGTGTGTGTGTGTGCGTGTGTGTGTGTGTGCGTGTATTTCGCATCACGCTGCCTCCTGTTCATGGCTGTGCCAGAGCCAAAGGATTAACCGTGTCTGCCTGTATCTCTCTGTGTCTGTGTTTCGCTGTCTTTCTCTCTCTGTGTGTGTGTGCATGGGAGGAGGGAGGCTCATGGCCAGACGGATGGAGTGGCGCTGTCCATGTCATTCACGATTGATGCATTTTTATTATTATTATTTTTTTTTATTTCACGATTGCATGCACGGCTGAGGAGGATATCCGGCGGAGTCCCACTCCCCTTTAACTATAACTGCGAAAAGGAACACAAGAAGAGGTAGATTATTGCTGCTGCTGCTGCTTCTGCTGCCGCTGCCGCTGTAGGCCGTGGGCTGCTGGTGGTGGCCAAGGAATGAACAACTACCAGATTTACGATGAGGTGGGTAAAGGGCGGTTTAGTATCGTCTACAAAGGGCGCCGAAAGAAGACGATTGAGTACTATGCAATCTCTTCCATCGACAAATCCCGGAGACAACGCGTGCTTACAAACGTACGATTTCTTCGCGCAGCCGAGCACCGATGTATCATCAAGTTTCACAATTGGTACGAAACCAACAATCACTTGTGGGTCATCACGGAGTTATGCACTGGCGGGGACATGCGGCAGGTGTTGAACCTTGACAGTCGAATTTCTAGGCAGGCAGTGCAGATGTTTGGCACAGACATCGCGGAGGGCCTTATGTACATTCACTCACGCGGTGTCGTGTATGGGGATTTAAAACCGTCCAACATTTTGATGGACTCCACCATGACAATGCGGTTTTACGACTTTGGCTTGTCGTGCGACTTTAACACCATACGTGGCGCTGGAACTGTGGGCACTCCGCTTTACATGGCGCCGGAACTATTTACAAAAGATGGCATGCCATCCATAGCCTCTGACCTTTGGTCTTTGGGTTGCCTCTTGTATGAGTTTGGCACCGGTAAACCGCCGTTTAACGGCTCAGACCTTGCGTCACTTATTAGAAACATCATGTCGGAGCCATTTTGTCCTCATGAGGCTCTGTCAGATGAACTCAATAGCTTGTTGGAGTCTCTTCTGGTAAAAGATCCAATACGACGTGCGACATGGGGTGATATTGTGACACACGATTTC
The DNA here is from genome assembly GCF_000209065.1 of Trypanosoma cruzi. NCBI lineage: Eukaryota > Euglenozoa > Kinetoplastea > Trypanosomatida > Trypanosomatidae > Trypanosoma > Trypanosoma cruzi. The sequence continues at coordinate 156,159 of NW_001849534.1, forward strand.
TGGCAGGGAAGGTTACAACTTCCCACTGCTCCTTTTCCTCCCCAGCCTGCCTTTGAGAGGAGACAAAGGATGGCTGTCGCGTGGGCCAGTGGTGACTGGCCCATGTCTGGAGAGGAGCTGAGGAGACACGTGGAATGGGCAGTAGAGAGTGCAAAGCGCAATTACACGGTTTCCCAATCCGCCAGCGAAGGAGGGCCTTCCAAATGTCCCGCAGTAACGGAGGAAATAGACTTACAGGATCACAGTGCAGTCACTGACGCAACGACAGAGGGTGGTGTCGCTGCATCTCGTGTGGATGGCCAGAAAGACGGACGAAGACTGAGGGCGGGGCCAACAGGCGCTGCTTTAGATGCCACAAACTCTCAGTTTCTACGCAAAAAAGAGTCTTTCCGCGGTGAAACGGCGAACGACAGCCACACGGCGGCCAACTGTGACCAAAACGCCACCATCAACGCCGTCAGCAATGCGGAGGTGTCGATCGTGATGAATGGGTTGGAGAACTTACACTTGGATGAGTTAATGGCGCACACGTCAGACGCGCATATTCGTCCTCTTGTAATGAATAGTCGCATCGAGCGGTTTGTTGAGCAAAAATATGATTCAGAGAAGATGGGATTTGAACCTCCCGCAAAGGCTGAAATAAAGACGTTTACAGAACAACAGCAGTCCGACTTTATCAAAATGATTTACCGAACGCTTTCTTCCTCTTCGCTAAGTCATGAGGAGAAATTAAATGTTCTCTGCTATTTTGAGGATGTCTGCACGGATGCAGCGATTGCGAATTTCATTGTGAATAGTTCAATCATGATGCTTTGTCTCAAGATGGTTTCACAGCGGAATGCGCCGTCGAACTATCGGGCCACGGCTGCCTCTATTATGAGCATCCTTGTGCGCCATGCTACTTTTATTCATACCGATCTTGCCAAGGCGAATATTTTCTCCTCCATCATTGAGGTGTACGGCGAGGAGGATAGTCCACGGGTGAAGCGTAAGCTTACAGCATGTCTGGGGGAGCTGCTCATTTACATTGCGGTCCAACGGGAACGTGACCGGAATGTGTGGGGAATAAATGCTAACGCCACTCTTCAATTATATCTTTCAGTGTTGAAAGATGCGGATGATGTGTTGAGGCACTACGCTGTGAAGGCAATTGAAAATTTGGCGTCGGTGAGTGATCATGGCGTCGCCCTCGATGTCTTTGCAAAAAAGGAGGTAGTGACTGCACTGCTGACTGTTTATGCGCTTCCACCCGCATCGATCCGCAGCGAACACATGCGATCAAGTGCGGCGTGCGCGGCACTGAAGTTGGCTATAATTAAGGAGGATCTTATGCCGGTAGTTATGGAGTCGCCACACCTCAAGGTGAAGTATTATGGTGAGGTAATCGCAGAAGTAACGGCGCCAAAAACAGCACAGTCATTACTGACATTTTTGAACATGGCACTTGTGAAGAGTCTAGTGGCAATACGGAACCCCATTATGGAACGGTGGGGAAAGGACACGATAAATATCTTTTCCAGCTCCAGTCTTGCGCAAGAAAAGGGGAAAAAAATCATAGAGAGCATTAGTGGCGTTGCGGAGGCGGTTGTTAGTGGGCTTTGTGGGGTCTGCGAACGTGCATCTGTCGCCATTAAAGGTAAGATGTTGTTGCTAATTGTTCTACTGGGATGCATGGATGGGAAATTGCTGTTGCGACTGTCATCGAATAAACTCATTGGTTGCATTGATGGTGTTCTGCGGGACAAAGACTCATATGTACAGCGATGTGCAGCCTGTTTGGCGAGTTACTTGGGTGTATTTTTAGAGGCACAGTTAGTGGCAGTCGCGAAGGGGGCACCATCTGGTACTACCTCCACCATTTTGGATGCGGTATGCAACGTCTTGAGTGCTCGGAATCTTGGCATGATGGTGGAGCTAAGTGATAGTGTCTTTGTTAGCCTGGGTACATGTCTGGAGAAGGTGATGTCTTCGCCAGTTTATGTCACATATGAAGAGGAATTTAACAGGGTGGTGGGACTTCTCACACAGAACAGTGAACGTGTTTTGAAACACCGCCGTGCTGTGGTGAACGAGCTGTTTCCGCTGTATATACACATGCTTGGGGGGTCAAACATTGAACGTCGCTTTTCGGCTCTGCGGACTCTAAGTGCATTTGTTGCACCGCTTGTTGACGGGTCGGGTCTTGTGCGCGAGGAGAGGATTGCGGAAGCGGAGAAGTTGGATCATTTGATGCAGACTGTTGCCGCCTCTCTCCCCGAGTTACTGAAGGAAAGCGAACCCATTCCCATTCTCGCCCTACGTTTGCTTGCAACTTGCGGCGAGCGGAGGTCCAAGGCGTTTGCCAACATTGCCACAGTGGAGTTGGTGGGTGATTTGGTGCAATACATGCTGCGGTCGAAGCAAAGCGATCTTTCCGTGCCGCTGCAGCTGCTGTTGCTACTTGCATTGCAAACGGAGCGGGCGGCGGAGATCATGGATTATTTGGCAGCACAAGAGTTTTTCACGGCGGTTCTTTTAAAGACGTTGACGATGGCCGTGGCGAAGGAGCTCGATCACCTCTTGGAGCCATGTTGTGAGCTCTCTGTCTTTTTCTTAAAGCACGCTGTGAACAACACGAGCTCTCGCATGGCGCAGCAGTGCCTCCTTCTTCTTCCCCAGCACGGCATGGAAACATTGTGGTTGCCCCTCTGCGACTCACCGGTGCGTTCAGCTGCTGGAAATGCCGCTGCATGCGTTTATCACTTTGTTCAACTGTCTCCAGCAGCGCAGCAAGATCTCATGACGACGGAGAGTTTAACCCTTGTGCGGGAAATTATCTCCAACACACGTGACAACCCCACCGCAGTGCTTTATGTTCTTCGCGCTTTGCGTTACATTTGGGAGCGCGTCCGTAAGCGGCACGTGCAGAAGCTTTCGGAGTGGCTCTTGGCTGCACTGAAGGCCATAGTGCGCGAGGAGGACCCTGACAGGGAACTGTATTCGGAGGCCGTAGCATTCATGGAGTTCATTGGCGGCTAGAACGAGAGGACCCGATGCGAACACACACATGCATACATAACAGCAATAAGAAGGGGGTTGCTTAGGTTGTGAGACCCACATGGTACGAAAGGTGGAAATGGATGTGGGGGAGGGGGAAAAAATAAAAAGAAAAACAATGAGAGGTAAAAGGATAACAGTCGTACGGAAGAATAAGAAAAAGGAAAAAAAAAAGAAAAAGAAAGAAGAGATGTCTATCAGTTCCACTAACGAATATACGCATACCCTAAGAATGGAAAAAATCGGATATGGAGAAACGAGGTGTGTTTGTGTTTACGTGTGTGTGTGTGTTTGTGTTTGCGTGTGAGATATACCCACTGGCTTTTTGGGTTTCTTGGTGATTTTTCGACTGTTGCTTGCCTTACAGGCTCTGTGGTAGGTGTGTGGTCGTCATCTTTCTTTTTTTTATAGTCATTTCTATGGAAAATGGATAAGAGGAGTGCGAGCCACTGAATGGACTCTTTGTGTGTGTTTTGTCACCAGGCCTGCGGAAGAAGTAAGGAAAAAAAATAATGATTTATTATTATTATTATTATTATTATTATTTGGCGTGTGTATGTTGCTTTTATTATGATTGCTAACGATGTCTTTTCTTGTTTTGTTTTGTTAAATATTTTTTTTTTTTGTTTTTTGTTTTTTGGCGTTGCAGTGGCCACTCATCCTTTCTTCCTCCCTGTGCTTCACACATACTTTTGACGCTTGTATACATTTGCGTGTGTCTGTGTGTGTGTTTCTGTGTTCCTTCCAGAATCTTTTCTCTGCGTTCTATTTTTTTTTTTTTTTTTTGGAAGATTGTGTCACGTTTTTCCTCCTAGACAGAGGCAGGGCACCGCGGATGCTTGAACACCACCTTCGTCCGGATCGGAAGTTTTCTCTAACGAATGCGCAGGGCGAGGCCACTTTGTCGGCGTTCTCGCTAACGCGCTCAGAGGAGACACTCTCGCGAAAGGGCGCCATGTCCCCTGTGCGGGATAACCAGCAGGCAACCGAGAGGCGGGATCCTACCTCACCCCGCTCACTTATTGGCATAAGTGCGACATACAATAAGTCGGCCATTCTATTCCCCGATGCACACAAGGCAGCCTTTGAACCCAAAGTGCAGGTGCCCTTTACTTACCAACGTGGCCGCATTCCACGCAAGATTGAAATTGAGCGACGACGTAGGCAATATGAGTTCCACGATGTTCAGGAGCTTGTGGAGGTGGCTGGGCTGACTTTGAAACAGCTCGCAAAGAAGGACAGCCAGGAGCTTCCGTTGGAGGTTTTTGACGACACCTCATATGATTGTCGCAATCCTTCCGAGTGGATGGAAATTGCGGGCCAGAATGAAAATGAAAACGGTCGTTATTTGCCCGCGGAAGGGATATATGAATTTATAAATGAAGATTTTCGTATGCGGCCGTGTCGCGTCATTGCCTGGGATGCGGCTAAAAACGAGCTGAAAGTTCTATGGGGCCCGACCCCCGTGCCAGGCGAGACGCCAGATGTTGTGCCGCGTTTCTTTGTTCGTCTGCTTGCGGAGGATCCCATTGTCTACGTTAAGCGTCTGGTCAGTGCACAGCAGCAGCGGGAAAAGGCGATGGCGTGGATTCGGTATCGTCTGTGCTGTGACGCCATGCCACTAGAGGGGTTGAGTGGGCTGGATAGCGGCCTTGGTGCGCGTTTGCGACACCTTGGTACCGGAATGCCACATCTAAGCAAGGCGGTCTTTCCAGACGTTGAGGAGCGGGCGGAGCGACTAATTGCGGAGTTCACACTTGCGTGGAAGCGTAGCCATAACCGGATTCTTCTGCAGGATCGCATGGAGCGTGATGAGGTACTGCTGCGTACGGTGGCGAATGCAACGCAGATGAGCCTAGAGGAGTTGGTGCGAGGACCGAATATGGCGATTCAGCGGACTGACAAGGGGAAGGGGGATTCTGTGATTCCAATTGGAAACTTTGATTTTGAGGAGCGCGAGCGGTCCTTCACGTTTTCAACGTATTACACGCAGCCTGAGGTTGTGACGGCATTGACAGGGGTGCGGAGTGAATGTATAAAAGTTCTCGAGGGCAGTCTCTTTAATCTTCCAAAGGCCCGCCAAATGCAGCTGGCGAAGTTTCAACAGTTACAAGAGGATCACATGTCTTCCATGGCGAAGTACCTCAAAGGGGAGTGGACAGAAAACATTTGTGATGTGATCAGGAAAAGTTTCACATCCGCCGGTAAGGGATGGTTGAATGTCCATGAGTCGAAGCAGGAAATCTATGAGATGTCCAAACTAAAAAAGTTTTTTACGACTGTCAAGTTTATGATGGAGGACACTTTGTTCGCGCTTGTTTACACCTCCTTACAGGACTTTACCGTTTTTTTTGAGGAGGTTTCGGAGTTCACTGTGAATGTCATTGACATGAATCATGTGGAGAACAAATGGCCCGGAAGTGACGCCGATGACTGTGTGGAGAAGCAGCCACTTTTTATGATTGACCTCGCCGAGCGGGATGGGAGTTTCACATACTCCATCTCCTTTGAGGACTTTGAGCAGACCATTATTCAACTCTTCAATGATGCGATTTACTGCACCGACGCAATTCCACAGGTGGAGAAGTTTGTCATGTCACAGTACTTTTGGCGGCGTGAGGGGGAAGGGCCATTTTTGGACTCCGTGAAGCAGGAAGAGGAACGTGTTGTTCTGCTGCGAAATCGTGTGCGGGACGCACTGCGAAACTCCATGCAACCCCTGCGGGATTATTTACAAGTGTACGATGATCTTCTTCCACTTATACGGCTTGATAAGAAGGAGTTTATCACGTCCTATGAGCAACAGGGGCACACAACGGATGAAATGAAGGAGGAAATACGGCAACATTTAAAGGCAAAAAAGGTTGTGGCACAGAAACTTCCAGCGTACATCACAGTTGGCAACTACGTGGTCGACTGTCACTCATTTGGGCAAATTATGGCAAATAAGGAACAGGAACTCGCGAAGCTCGTCATGGACCTCATCTGCAAGATGGCCAAAGCCAGGACCACATATATTCGGGAAGAATTTACGAAAATTGTGCGTACCGTGGAAAAACAGCCGCAAAACCCCGAGAAATTGTATGAGCTTAAGAATTTTATTTTGAATTTACCGGAGCGTATCTCCGAGTTATCCGTCGACATTGAGGACATGCGGCAGTATTACAATATTCTCGACGGGTTTCAGTATGAGTTGAGTGATGATGAATCGCGGCAAAAATGGGAGGCGATTGCGTGGCCACGGCAGCTGAGTCTTCGTGTACAGGAGGTCAATAAGCAGCTTGAGAAGGTGGAAGAGGAGCTACACGCACGGCTTCAGAAGTATAGTGAGGATTTCAGCAAAAAGGTGGATGCATTGCAGCGTGTTGTGGCGACCTTCTCAAAGTACACGGATGCCTCCGAGGCTGAGAAGGTGGCGGCAGAGGTGAAGGTGAATAGCATTGAAATCCGAAAGTGTATTGAGGAGGCCCGCTCCATCAACAGCGATCAACGGCTCTTTGGTGATAAGCTGACAGATTACCGCAATGTCTTTGATTTGGAAAAAGAATTCAAGCCATACAGCGACTTGTGGTTGACGACATACCAATGGCAGGACTGCTATCGTCGCTGGCACGCAGATCCGTTCGACTCACTGGATCCCGACGAGATTGAGAGTGTGGTGGCGAATGCCTTTAAAACGATGACGCAACTTTCAAAGACATTTAAGGATAAAAATGCCACGCTGAAAATTGTGGAGGAAATACGCTCGAGGGTGGAGGAGTTTAAGCCGTGGGTACCTGTGGTGACGTCATTGCGTCAGCATGGCATGAAGGAGAGACATTGGAAGGGTCTTTCGGAGAAGCTGAATATGAATCTTGTACCGGGTGAGACCATCATACTGCTTGATGACATTGAACCACTACTGAACCACAAGGATGTCATTGTTGCCCACTGCGAGGTTGCTGCAAAGGAGGCACAGATTGAGAAGTGTCTTAAAGAAATGCGTGCCAAGTGGGAGACAAGAATGTTTCTTATTGAGTCATACAAAAACACCGGTACGTTTATTGTCAAGGACGCCTCCGAAATTGTGGAGTTATTGGATGAGCACCTGAATTTGACGCAGCAGTTACAATTTTCTCCTTTTAAGGCATTCTATGAGGAGTCAATAACAGACTGGGAACGATCCTTAAATCTCATTTCTGATATTGTTGAGCAATGGCTAGAATGTCAACGCTCGTGGCGCTATCTAGAGCCCATCTTCAGCTCCGAGGATATCGCACTGCAGTTGCCACGTCTGTCTAGATTGTTTGAGCGCGTGGATAAGACATGGCGCCGAATTATGGGAACTGTGAATCACCAACCAAATGTTTTGGAGTTTTGCATTGGGACGAGCAAACTTCTTGAGAGTCTTCGTGAGTCAAATCGCATCCTAGAGGAGGTTCAACACGGCCTCAATGATTATTTGGCCGAGAAGCGGCAAACCTTTCCACGGTTTTACTTTCTGTCTGATGAGGAGCTGCTGGAGATCCTCTCGCAATCCAAGGAGGTGAAGCGTATTGATGCACACATCAGTAAACTGTTTGAGTTTATTAGCCGCTTGGCGTGGAACGAGAAGACTCAAATAAGTGGCTTTTTTAGCGCAGAGGGGGAACACCTACCAAGTGTGCGGCCCGTCGTGCCGGAGGGAAATGTGGAGATGTGGTTGCAGTCGGTGGAAAAGATGATGAAAAGCGCGGTGCATGACCAGCTGCGGCAGGCATTTTATGACCATACCAAGACACCGCGAAGTCGATGGGTTTTGCGCTGGCCTGCGCAGTGTGTCATTGCTGTGTCGCAGATATTTTGGACCAACGGCTGCGAGGAAGGGTTGAATGTTCAGGGAAGCGTTAAGAAATTTTTTCGTCTGCTTGAATCTCAGTTAGATGAACTTGTGGACATCATACAGTCACCGCTTAAACCACGAGAGAGAATCAATATGGGAGCTCTCATCACCGTGGAAGTGCATGCAAAGGACACCGTGGAGTTGATGAAACGCAACGAAGTCAGTTCCATTCACTCATTTGATTGGATCAAACAATTGCGTTTTTACTTTGATCCAGACGATGAGTTGTGTCACGTCAAGCAGGTGGACGCTCATTTTGTGTATGGTGGAGAATATCTTGGCAATACAGGCCGCCTTGTCGTAACCCCACTTACGGATCGCATTTATTTAACCCTCACAGGGGCATTGGCGCTTTGTCTCGGTGGGGCCCCTGCAGGACCCGCGGGCACTGGTAAGACGGAGACAACAAAAGACTTGGCCAAGGCTCTTGCAAAACAGTGCGTTGTATTTAACTGTCAAGAGGGTATGACGTGTAACTCGATGGCAAAGTTCTTCAAGGGCCTTGCATGGGCTGGCGCGTGGGCCTGCTTTGATGAGTTTAACCGTATTGATGTGGAGGTGCTCTCTGTTGTGGCTCAGCAAGTGACAGATCTTCAACAGGCCTGCTTGACGAAGCAGTACCGCATTATATTTGAGGAGAGTGAGGTGGTTGTGGATCCCACGCATGCCGTCTTCATCACGATGAACCCTGGCTACGCGGGACGTACGGAGTTGCCGGATAACTTGAAAGTTCTTTTCCGCCCTGTGGCGTGCATGGTGCCAGATTACGCTCTTATTGGTGAGATTCGTCTGTTTTCATACGGTTACAAGAAGGCTCGGAGTCTCGCACAGAAGATGGTGATGACATTTAAGCTAAGCTCGGAACAGCTTTCCTCGCAGGATCACTATGACTTTGGTATGCGTGCCGTGAATACTGTCATCTCAGCTGCGGGGTTAAACAAGCGAGAAAATCCAAATGAGGACGAAGATTTATTGTTGCTTCGGGCATTGCGTGACTCCAATGTGCCCAAGTTTCTCATAGATGATATTGTACTCTTTGAGGGAATTATTAGTGATCTGTTTCCCGGTACAAAAGTTCCATCTACAGATTATGGAATGGTTGTGGATGTACTTCGTCAAGTTGTCACGGCTGATAAACTGCAACCCGTACCAACTTTCATTAGTAAGTGTTTACAGCTTTACGATATCACAACGCTGCGTCATGGATTGATGTTAGTGGGTCCCGCTGGAAGTGGAAAGACGATGGCATACACCTCATTACAAAAGGCTCTGTCGGAGTGTGCGGTCATGCAGAGTAAGCGGAATGATTTGGGCTCGAGAGAATATATGAAGGTCTACACCCATATCTGTAACCCTAAAGCTGTCACGATGGATCAGTTATATGGAGTGTATGACGAGAATGGGGAGTGGAGGGATGGTGTACTTTGCGTTCTCTTCCGCCGTGCCGCAAAGTACGGTGATGAAGGGAATCAATTGGGTAAACATTGGGTTATGTTTGACGGCCCTGTTGATGCCCTCTGGATCGAGTCTATGAACACCGTCTTGGACGAAAACAAGAAGCTCTGCCTTGTCTCGGGGGAAATTATTCAGATGAGTCGAGACATGACGATGATGTTTGAGGTGGAGGACCTTCTCGTCGCGTCTCCCGCCACCGTCTCACGTTGCGGTATGATTTACATGGACCCCACGGCGTGTGTTCCCACTAGTGCCATTGCTGCGACATGGAAGGCGTCCCTTCCAGCATTTATGGTCTCCAAAAATGAATACCTTGCGGAACTGGCGAATACATACTTGGATAAACTTGTCGAGTTTATTCGGGCCAATCTAAAAGAATACGTGCCGTCAACAAACATTGGTCTTGTTCACTCCTTCTTCCGTGTGATGGACGGCTACATCCAATCCTTTGCCGTGCCCAAACCGCAGCCTGGACAACCCGTAATGAGCCCAGAGCGTGCGGAGATACTTGAAAAATGCATCACCCCATTGTTTTTCATGTCTGTCATATGGAGTCTTGGTGCCACGTGTGACGAGGGAAGTCGGGAGAAATTTAGCGACATGCTGCGCACCGTGGCTCAAGGGAACAATCACGCCGATTCTTTACCCGCCGAAGGCCTGGTCTATGATTACTGCTTTGTTTACTCCGCCGTACCGGAGGATGAGGAGCAACCACGTTGGGTGCACTGGGATGATCTCTGTGATACCTGCGAGATTGGTCGGATGACAAAATTTGAGGACGTTATGGTGCCCACGATTGACAACACACGCCAAAAATATGTGCTGCAGCACTTGTTAACACAAAAGGTGAATGTGGTAGCTGTTGGCCCGACGGGTACAGGGAAGACGGTCTCTGTGAGTGATCTTGTACTTGGTGGGTTACCCGACCGGTTTCTTGGCCTCACCTTTACTTTCTCTCCACAGACAAAGGCTGGCGTGCTGCAGAACTCCCTCATGTCCAAGTTTGACAAGCGTCGCTCACATGTGTTTGGTGCTCCCATTGGTAAACACTTTGTTGTATTCATTGATGACGCGAATTTACCTCAAAAGGAGCGTTATGGTGCCCAGCCGCCATTGGAGCTGCTGCGTCAATTGTTGGGCCATGGGGGTTTCTACAACTTTACAGGTGGAATCCGATGGAATGCCATCATTGACACGTCATTTGTCATGGCGATGGGGCCTCCTGGTGGCAGCCGTACACAAGTCTCAAACCGTCTCATGCGCTACCTTAACTATGTGTCGTTTCCCGAGATGTCAGAGGTGTCAAAGCGCACCATTTTGAACACCATTCTTAAAGGGGGTCTTAGTCAACGTGGTGTGAAGAGTGAGGTCATTGATCTTTCCTCAAAGCTTGTTGAGGGGACGCTGAGTATATTTCGGCGTTGTTGCAAAACGTTCCTGCCGACGCCTTCCCATGTTCATTATTCCTTCAACATGCGTGATGTGATGCGGGTTTTTCCCATGATTTTTGAAAATGACGGGAATAGTTTGCCGAACGAAGAGGTGCTGGTGAAACAATGGATGCACGAGATGCAGCGTGTTTTTTACGATCGACTTATCTGCGCAGAGGACAGGCAACAGTTTATTTCCTTCCTTAATGATGAACTCACGCAGTTGGGCTACGAGGGTGGGTACACATCGTTGGTTCCCGAGGGCAGACTTATATTTGGGGATTTCATGTCGGAAAGGGAGCGATCCTACCGCCAAATCAGTGATATGAACGCTCTCTCCATTTTTTTTGATGACCAGCTAAGCGCCTACCACGACGCCAACGAGACTGTGATGGATCTTGTATTTATTCTTGATGCCATTGAGCACGTGTGTCGCATTTCCAGGGTCTTGTGTTTACCGAACGGT
>NW_001849534.1:167506-205771 GCF_000209065.1 Trypanosoma cruzi
ATGAAAAGGACCCCGCCAGGGTGGAGTCGCCGGAAGAAGGAACCATTGTGTACGGGCTGTATTTGGATGGCGCGAGGTGGGACGCGAAGGAGCGCACCCTCGCGGAGTCGAGGCCAAAGGAGCTGTACGTGGAAATGCCACTCATCCATCTAGATCCGAAGGTCGATTATGTCAACGACCCCAAAGATTACGTCTGCCCCGTGTACAAGACTCTCGCCCGTGCCGGTACACTGAGCACAACTGGACACTCCACGAACTTTATTCTTGCCATTTGCATTCCCACCAACGTCGAGCCGGGGCATTGGGTGAAGCGAGGAGTGGCTTGCGTGGTGTCTTTGAACTTTTAGAGTTCTGCCCAACAATGGCGATGATGAGGCTTTGCTTTTATCACCTGGAGTAGAATGTAAATAAAACAATTTCTTCCAGCCCACCCCACCCTGTAATATAAGGCGGTAAAACAAACAGAAGGAAACTACGGCTGAAAAAGAGGCAACAAAAGAGGAAATAAAAAAAAATTTTCATGTATGTAATGTGTATATGTGAAGCAGACACCTCTACACGTCAAGAAAAAAAAAAAAAAGAAATAAAAACGAGATTAGTTGTGGGGTGACACTTTTTAGTCTATCCATCTTTGTTGCTGTTATTATTATTATGCGGAGGATGTCGTTGTGTTGGGGTCTCTTTGAATTGTTTTTTTTTTTTTTTGCTCCCGCTGTTTATCGCAGAACACACGTTATTTTGTTTGTACGCAAACAGTTAAGAGGAAAAGGCTGTCACAATGGCGCAGAAGAGGTTGAAGGGAAAGTCCCACGAAAAGAGCGGCGGTGCCCTGCGCAAGTCCGTTGGGGATTCGAAGAAGAAGACCGTCTACGGGAAACGGCGGAAGACAATTGAGGCGAAGGCGCGGGCAAATTATGCTTCCGCCGTCGAGTCGCGTGTGGCTTCTCGCGTGCCGTCAGATCAGCGGGGCCGCCTCACCGTCGTGAAGCCCACTGCCGGACAGACGTCGCAGCGCGAGAAGAAAAAACACATGAAGAAGCCGCTGACGAGGGGCCGTAGACGCAAGGATGCAAAGAAGGCGTAAAGAAAGTCCCTTTCAATCGGGAATGGTGGTGCTAAGGATGATGGCCTAGAATGAGGTGTCGTTTACACGCTTATGCATACAACGCGTGGTGCGGTATGAAGGGAGAGGAGAGAAAGAGAAGGAGCCACAAACGCAATAAAATGGTGAGGGGTATTCGTGTGTTTGTGCATGTTCCATGGCTTTGAATGCAGGAGTGAGAGTAATATTTACAGGCTCTTTTCTGCTTATTTGTTGACACGGTGGAAAGAGGGCTGACTGCTGTTTTCACGATGAAAACGTGTTTGCGGTAAATACTTCTCGGAGAGCCAAAGGAATGTGCACACACACACACACACACAACACGAAAGGAATTTGTCTTTCCTGTTTTTTTTTTTTTCTGCCGTGTTTCCTATTGCGGGATCGTAAAATGGTTCTGTTGTGACTTCCGCATATCTCAATCTCATGGGTGGCGGAGGAAAGAAGGAGGTTGGAAGAAGAAACAAGAACAAAGAAAAAGGCAAACAAACAACCAAGCAGGGATCCGACGGAGAACACGCCACTCGCCTTTTTTTTTTTGCGGGCCGCCTCCATCTGTGGTCGCCATCTTTTTTCATCAGGAACGTTGTGACTTCATAGCGAGTGAGGCGTATTTTATTACCCGGCAACAAATAAGACAAACCCACTGCTGCCATCACGCCTGGCATGGCGTCTGCCTTGTTCTCGGAGAATAAGCAGCTGCGGAGGCGTGTGCGGGAGCTGGAAGGCGAGGTGAGTTTTTTGCAGGATCAGAACTACCACATCCAACGTGTGAATGATACGTACCGTGGGAAGGTGCTGCAGTACATTGAGTCACTCCGTTCCAAAGGGCGCAGGGGATCTTCACCGGCCTTTGCGACTGCCAAGGATTTGGAGGAGCTTGTGAGGCGACTACGCGCTCATGACATCACCCACTCGTCTTCACGACCGCAGGTTGAGGAGATGACGGCGACCGTTTTTCCGAAGGGATCCATCACTCGTGAAGGGGACGACGGTCTTATGAACAGCACAAGCACGCTCTCTCGTGCTACCCAAGAGGGGGAGGGCGGGGTGCACGTGGCGGGTCGTAGTAATGCTCCAAGAAAAGAGGCGTTTTCCCCAAAAGGGAAAAAGACTCAAGGCAATGAATCTGCCACAGTGAAAAACGCGCAACGGGCAACCGTATTGAATTTGACGGCAGAGAACAGGAAATTGGTGTCTCTTGTCGACACCCTTCAATCGCGTCTTGCGGCAGCCGGGCGTCTGAATTCATCGCTGGAGAAAAAATATCGTGCCTTGTCATCATTGATGGGTTGTTCTGGTTCTTCGGGGTCTGGGCGCCAGCAAGATGTCACAAGGGACAAAATGCCCGGTTTACCAGAGCTGGAAAAACAGTTGAGGGAACTAGGGGAGGAAAATGAGAAGTTACGCAGCGAAAACGATCATAATAAGGAGTTGTGTCAGGAACTTTCTCATTATAGGATTCTGCTTAGTCGGAAAAACGTGGAATTTGAGGTTCTACGGCAACGTGAATCAATTTTACTCGAGGAGATAAATGATTTGAAGGGGAAACTGGCCAAAACGACGGAGACGCTTCAGACGATGGGGACGGCTTTGCGATTAGGTAAAGTTCGTGAAAAACGGGCGATCTCAGCCATGGAGACGTTACAAAAGAAGAATGAAGAACAGGAATTGCAGCGGCGGCAGCAGGTACAAGAAACAAGAATGACCGCATCGGAAATACAGCCAGCGTTCTTATCTGCATTTATTGCACGGGTCGCAGCGGCGTTGGAGCGGCATCATTTTGTGCTCAGTGAATATACGCTTGCCTGCCACATGCTGCATGTTATCCTTCATGGCCGGCTCACGGGGCAAAGAGCCCAAGAGTCGATGTGGGCTATAGACTTTGGATGGAAATCGATTGTAACGGAGACACTTTTTTTGGCTGCAGAACACCTTGCCAATCTGATAAAAATTTTTGAGGAGACGACGATGATACACATTGCTTCTGTGACATCATCTTCGTTGGCTAAGAGTGGCATGGATGCTCCAGTCGCAAAGGCATCAGAGGACGGTGACAGACGTGGCTGCTTGGATAACCCAGCAACTATGAACAAGAATAAACGCCTACAACCCCCAATCCAATTATTCACGGATGACGGCAATGAAGTTGCACTGAAAAGCGAAGATGAAGATGCATTGCTGTCAAGTAACCCTGTGAGACGTGAGTCGAGATCTATTGAAGGATCCGTGGAGCGCAGCCATGCCCAAATGGTGGATGCTGCCACAATCACTGTTTCGCCGGTGCAGATTAGTCTGGCAGTTGGTTGCAGTTTGCCGGTTTCCCCTCAGTTTCCAAGCAAAGGCACGGAAACCATCTCCCCGCTTTTGATTAGTCGTGCGGTGGGAGAAGATTTTGGGATTGAGGGAAGCGCACTTGTTTTTCCAGTGGCCTGTGCCGCGTCTTTTCAGCACGATGGGCGGCGTGAGCAATGAGCAAAGCACCACGGGTGTGTGGTGGGGAGGATTTGGATGTAACTCATGCGGTCAGTACAACTTTACATGATGGCGTCTTCACAACTTTAACCCGCCTACAGTGACGAATTAAGTTGCGTATGTGTATTTTTATATTTATGTCTGTTTGCGCGTCGCTGTTGACTCCAATTCTTTGTTTATCAAGCCTTTTCTTTGTCGCTGTTGTAAGAGCAACATAACGAGGCATATCATGCGGATTCATGAGTGAAATTCAGTTTGTGATGATGCCAATGACGCGTGTGCATTTGACACAGGTTTTAAAAGGGATGAGTGTGGGACGATTTGTGATAAATTTGTCGTTGAGAATTTGGAAACCGCAGACTTCATATTGTTTATTGTTATCGTGGATGAACTTTTTAAAATTTTCTCTTCCGCTCTTTTTATTGTGAATGTCCCGCCATTGTGAGCGTTACTGTTTGGCCCGTTGCTTGACAAGCGGAGGACTCAATTTTTTATTTTTATTTTTATTTTTTTGACTTTAACCGCTATTTTATTTATTTAATTTTTCTTCTGGTTCCCTACGCGCGTAACTTTTTTTCTTTTCTCCCTCCCTCTCTCTCTCTCCGTGTGTGTGTGTGTGTCCCTGCAAAAGTCCTTACATGGGTGCACGCGTGTCGTTTTTTTTTTTTTTCTGCCCAAGTTGTTGAACTGCGCACTCACAAAAAGAAAACAAAACAACGGGTGGTTTAGGATGGATAGCACAAGCCGCAAAGAGGCTGTGGAAACACTGCTGCGTACTTGCTCGCGTGGTGGGGATAGGGAGGACGTGGCTCGGTTATTGCTGCTGCAGCAAATTACAGGGGAACGAGTGAAGGACGTTGCGGGGGAATTGGACGGTGCGAGCATCGTTGATGAGGTGCTTTTTCATGGGGAGGGTCACGGCACCACTTTGCCCCGCATCACCCCGCCACCTCTCTTCACCATTGGGGCCAAAGAACTGTGGGAGGCCTTTCCCTCGTGGTGTCGTGATACCGAGCTGCAACGCCGAAGGTGCGGCGGTGATGCTGTTCATGGACATTCCTTTGTGTGTTGCGCCTGGAATTTGGGACGCGTCGTTGGTGAGTTGAGTTTTCCCAGTATCCGCGGATGGGCAGCTGCGTACCGCAGTCCATGGTGCCATCGCTACCAACTACCTCTTCTGACTCGAGACGGCAGTGGCGGTGACAGCAACAACAACAAGAACGGAGAGAGCGGGATGCGTTGCACCACTTCGCTGGAGGAGGAGGCCAACGCCATTGAAGCAGCGCAGAGGGAGGGAAGACTGATGGAAGCATTGGATTATGGAGAACCGGGTGCAGTTATCATGGAGCTTCAGCAACGGTTAAATCAAAGGCTGGAGAAGTACGGCGCGCAGTACTTCTACACCCCGTGTGGTGCGGCTGGTAAAGAAATGGGAGTGCGTTTTGCTTCTCCATGGGCCACGAGTGCGTTTGTGAGGAATCTTTCCTCCGCTGAGGAGGTGATCTCCGGTTTTGTAACATTGGAGGTGATAGCGCTGGAGTGTGTGGACATTGCGGAGGAGGAGCGACCAGTGCAGGCGACATCTTCTCTCTTTGATGGCGATGAGATGTGGGTGAAGGGAGGAAGGGAGGAGGACGAGTGGCCATCATTCTCTGAGATGACGAATACATTTTCTTCAGTAGGAAGAAGGCGGTGGTCGGCTGGACACTCCTTTCAGCTGCGGGTGAACCCTACCGAACTGTTGATTCGTCATGACACTGCACACCTTATAGCTAACCCCAAATATCATGGCGACGGTAGCGTGGGAAACGCTGCGAATGACCCCAGTCGTATGTGGTTGTTTCACAAGGATCAGGGACGCCCTGAGACGTTGCCGTTTCCCCGACGAACATGCAGGAATCACGATTTGGTTACAACCTTGGAGAGGGGAGAAGAGGAGTGGCCTACCTTCTTGGAAAATCTTGATCTGGACGCTCTTGTGAGCCTCTTGTGTGCTCGTGTGGAAAAGAGTGACAATGCCGTGGTTCCGCTTGGCGTGTCGCCTATCGTGCGTGTTACATTGCCGTTGGTGGCGCCATCACCAAAACGGATGTGGGAGAGGGCGCTGCAAAAGAGATCTACTGTGGTTGCTGCGGCAGCAGCAGGAGTGGCGGCAATGGTGCGTAATCGAAGTGGGAGAGGCTGAAAAACGAACGATTCGCGAACATCTCAGCGAGTGACAATTTCCGTTAAAGTTTCACAGTGGAAGTTATATTTTCTCCTGTGTTTTTTTTTTTGTTGATGATGTTCTCTCCTTACGTGTTTGTTTGTTTGTCTGTGTGTTTTGTGTCAGTTCTTTTCCGCGGCACAAGCGCGTGTTTTTTTAGACAAATGTTGCGGATGCAGCCGTACGTCGATGAGCTTAAGAGTCGTTTCGGCAAAGTGACGGTGATCCACAATTCTTCTGCGGAGACGCTTCTGCAGGTGGAGCACGTCATCCCGGACCGTGGCTATGCCGCGGTGCTCTGCGTGACGCTGGGCGTTCATTTTCCCCGCACCCCTCCAATCGTCACTTACTTTGACGGCCGGAAGATTTCTCTGGCTTCGCCTGACGGCTCCGCGCCTGACGCGTGGGATCCGTCCAAGTCAAAGCTGGTGGATGCCGTTGGGAACGCCTTTGCCAACTTGGCAAATTTGTGGGGGAGTGTGGTGCCGCCGTCAATGGAGCTGCTTACCAGCCAGCTGAGCTCGCTGTCCGACTCCATGCTGCAGGACATTGTGTCGAACCCCAACTGTCTGGAGTCCTACGCCTATCAGTTGCCGTTTTTTAAGGCCATTCGTGACGCCAGTTGCCAGACGATTGACGACATTGAGCGCGTAGCAAACGAGAACTTGAAGTTGCAGCCGGTCGTGGAGAATTTGCGAGCCGAAGTGGAGGGGCTTCAACGTTCCCTCGAACAGAACGTGCAGTCCATGCAGAAGATGCTGCGAGCAACGCCGCTGTTGAATTCCATCGGCACCCCTGAGAGTCTGGCGAAAACGTTGGCGACTGATGTGAGGACGTTAGATGCACAGTGCGAGGAAATTGCAAAGAAGATACTACAGTTGGACTGTGCCACAGACAAGTTCCGCTTTGACAATCTCCTGGAGGAGTACCGAGAAAAGGCAAAGGAGCGCCACTTCATTGACCTCAAAAGGCGCGCGTATTGTGCCTCACTGACATGAGGGCGCAAGAAAAAAAAAAAAAAAACAACAACGAAAAAAACAACAACCAAAGTCAACAGGAAAGGGAGGAAGACTTCTCAGAAACGAAAATGAGAATAAAATTGTGCGTATTAGCGTCAGAATAACCTTGACATCGCGGTAAACATGTGCATACCTATTGCTATAGTATTGATGGTGTGTGTGTGTGTGTGTGTTTGCGGCGTCTGTTGATGCAACTTGATGTTGCCTTTGAATGCTGTTTTAGCTTTTATTCTAGTGCTTTTTTTTTTGCCTTTTTCTTTTCAAGAGTAGACGCTTGCGGCAATGAATGGAGAAGAGCGTTGAGTACCGGATGGATTACCTGCGCCTTGAGCCCCGCCCGAGGAAGTCTACTTTGCAGAGGAACTGCCGGCCGTTCCTTCAAGGGGTGCTCTGTATTTGGCTCAATTGTTGAGTTGAAGGATGCCTATGCTCCTGTGAGTTGCAATGTGTTTTTCGGGCCTTGGCCATGTCACCTCTGAGCTGCTCACAAGAGACACCTTCACATCGCTTTACCCGCGGCGGAAACGCATGAACATGAAAGACTCGCGTACGACAAGTTGGATGCTTAATTTGCGTCACGCTTTGTTTCCCTTTTTTTTTTTCTGGTGGTTTTCGGAAGAAGGCATGATTCACTGGAATTTTCCAATGATTGTGCGTGTGCCATTGGTGTGGTTCCCGCCTCTCACCTCTTTTTTTTTGCGTGCGTTTCTCCTTTTCCCCACCGCGTCGCTCTTTTATCAGCCTTGGTTCTGGACGTACGGTACAACGGATGTAAGGCAATTAGGAAACCGCAAGGAACTTCAAAAGGAGGGAAAAAACAGAAAAGAAAATAAATAAGTGAAGGCGAGGAGTATGAGCCACCGAGTGACCGCCCAGCGGCATAGTTGCATCTCCGGGAACGGGGTTTCCTGCATGAAGTGCCACGCCGGGGAGATTGAGTACCGCACCAACAGCTGCCACCACGCACTCTTTTGCAAAACTTGTGCGATGAAATGTGCAACGGGGGGAAAATGTAAGGTGTGCGGTGAACTCTACTCTGGGATGGAGCACATGCGATGACACAGGAATAGGAATGCAGTGAAGCCCACGATTGCGAAGAGCGTCTTGCTATTCTTTTGTCCTCATTTTCACTTTCACTCACTCACTCTCTTTTGGCTTCTCTGTTTTGTTGGGCGTGGAATACGGGTGGGCAATACCATTATTTTGTCGTGCGGTGCGAGACGCACACATTGTGTGGTTGTGGTATATATATATATTTTTGGGGGTTGAGCGGGTTTTTACTGCGTGTTTTTGTCTTACGCCGCGCACGCGGTTTTTGTTTTTTATTTTTCCGCTTTTTTAAAATTTTTCTGCTTTTGCGTCATTTAGAAACACGCGGGAACCAAGAGGAAGTAAGAGAGTTGCTGCGTGTCTGTGTTTGTGGGAGACAGAGTGAGAAAAGGAGTGAGAGATGAACACCCGCTCCAAGAGGGGCAAGCGAAAGGGCGTTGAGGAGGTGGAGGTCCATGAGATTGCGAACACCTCGCCCGATCCCGTTGCAGCCCCCGAACAGCAGCAACAGCAGCAGGAGGATCAACAAAATGTGGATGGCGCGAACAACGGCGGCTTTCGCGTTATCCAAGTGCTAGAAAGCTACGGTATTGCCTCTGCAGACATTAAAAAGCTCATGGAGTCTGGTTTCTACACCGTCGAGTCAGTCGCGTACGCACCCAAAAAGAACATTTTGGCTGTCAAGGGTATCAGTGAAACGAAGGCGGATAAAATTATGGCGGAATGTGCGAAATTGGTACCAATGGGCTTTACATCCGCAGTGGTTTACCACGAGGCACGTAAGGAGATCATCATGGTGACTACCGGCAGTCGGGAGGTGGATAAACTGCTCGGTGGGGGCATTGAGACTGGCGGCATCACGGAGTTGTTTGGGGAATTCCGTACAGGCAAGACACAACTATGTCACACCCTGTGCGTCACGTGTCAACTGCCCATTTCGCAGGGTGGTGCGGAGGGAATGGCACTGTACATTGACACGGAGGGCACCTTCCGACCCGAACGATTGGTTGCAGTTGCGGAACGTTATAAACTTGATCCACAAGACGTGCTTTCCAACGTCGCCTGCGCACGTGCCTTTAACACCGATCATCAACAACAGTTGTTGCTTCAGGCATCTGCAATGATGGCTGAAAATCGTTTTGCCATCATCATCGTTGACTCTGCCACTGCACTCTACCGCACGGACTATAGTGGACGTAATGAACTTGCAGCAAGACAGATGCATCTTGGGAAGTTTCTTCGTTCTCTGCATAATCTTGCGGAGGAATATGGCGTGGCTGTGGTCGTTACAAATCAGGTTGTCGCTAATGTGGATGGCTCTGCACAAATGTTTCAGGCAGATGCAAAAAAGCCCATTGGCGGCCATATTATGGCGCATGCGTCCACCACCCGACTGAGTCTTCGCAAGGGACGGGGTGAACAGCGCATCATGAAAGTGTACGACTCGCCTTGCCTCGCCGAAGCAGAGGCCATATTTGGCATCTACGAGGATGGCGTTGGGGATGCAAGGGATTGACAGTGTGTAGCGTCAAACAGCATGAGTAGTGTGTCAATGCCCTTTTTTTGGTCCCTTTCTTCTTCTTTTTTTTCTCCCCCACTTTTGCGTGTTTTTATGGATCTTTTACCAGTGTTCACCTGCCATCTAATATAGTGTAAGCGAAGGAAAAAAGGAAATGACGGTGAGATATGCGTGTTAATGGGGAGTAACGGGGAAAAGAAGAATGGGGCCGCAGGAATTGTGCGTGGGAATTATTTTTTTTACCCATTCTCCCCAAAGCTGGAAAACAGCAAGAACAAGAACAACAAAATAAAGACTGCGGTGACTGTGTGCGTGCCTGTGGCAGCGAGAGGGGGAAGCAGAAAACAAGAAGGTGCAATGCTTGCGTTAACGTTGGGGGGTGACCCGTGATTCATATTTTTGTTGTTGTTTTTTTCAGTCTTTTGGTTTATTCCCTTTTCTTGACACTTCTTTGGGCGTTTTTCTCTTGTTGTTGTCGCCGCGGATAGTGATTGCCTTGCGTCAAGAGGGGGGATGTGCGGGGCTGCGTTGGTTCTCGCTGCCCACCATGGGCCGACAGAAACGCCACGCAGGCCAAGAGGAGAGGAAAGCAAATCCACACTGATGCATGAAAGAGAAGCGCGAAGCAAAAAAGTTTTTATTGTTATTCTTTTTTATTTTTGTTGTTTGCCTGCCTTTGGGGCCCACTTCTCTTCTACATTGTGTGGATTTCCTCGTGTGCCCATACACAGACACACACACATTTCCTCCCGCCTTCGGTTTCGTTTTTTTTTTTTTTTTTTTATGGTTTGTGTGTGTCACTCTTAAGCGAAGGAGGCTAAATACCCGTTGACAAAAAAAAAGGATGACGACGAAGCGCCGCAATCATGGCCGTGCCAAGCCTCCGTGCTCCCGTGGCCGCACAAGACCCGTGCACTGCTTCAACTGTGGCCGTCTTGCGCCGAAGGACAAGGCTGTGGGGCGCTTTGTTGTGCGTCGCATGCTTGACCAGGCCTCTGCCCGCGATGTGGCGGAGGCGTCCAACGTCTACGGCGCTGGTTTCCCGATGCCCAAGCTCTACATGAAGCAGCGCTTCTGCATCGCGTGCGCCATCCACAGCCGTACTGTCCGTGCCCGCCCTACCGATATGCGCAAGCGTCGTTTCACTACGAAGGTGCCATTCCGCCCTACAGGCGCCAAGTAGGCAAATTAATTGACGGGATGTGACGCTTCTCTCCTGCGGACTGAGGTTCACTGCGATCTTTTTTTTTTTTGTCTGTGAAGCCTCACATTCGGAGTCGCGGAGCCTTGTCGCTTACTTTTTATTTTATTTTTATTTTAATAAACCATGAAAAAGAATCATCATTCCTACCTTTTTTTTTTTTTCTTTTCTGGTCTCCGCGTGGGGATCTCCTTTACGCGTATAATGGATTTATTGGCTGGGAGCGGAGGGGTCTTTATGACTTTTTCCTCCCCTCCCAGTGTTGTGTGGCTGGAAATAGATCTTTTTTTTTGTTGTTGTTGTTCGTTTGCTCTTTTCTTTGGATGCCTCTCTGTGGCGGCGAAAAGGGCTGTGTGTGGACGGGAGTAGAGGCGGCATCCGAGGATGACAAGCATTGAGCAGATTCAAATCAGCGGTGTCCGCAGCTTTGACCCCAACCCGGCTCACCGTCAGACAATTGTTTTCCAGAAGCCTCTCACTGTTATACTCGGAAAGAATGGCGCGGGTAAGACAACAATTATCGAGGCATTACTGAATGCCTGCACGGGACAAATGCCTCCGGGTAGCGGCTCTGAGAAAAGCTCCTTTGTGTATGATCCTAAGGTGATGGGCGAGACGGATGTCAAGGCGCAGATCCGTCTCCTTTTCACCGGGAGAGGCGGCAAGGTGATGCAGGTGATACGTTCCTTTCAGGCTTTGCGTACTCGCACCAAAACAACCTTCACGACGCTTGACAGCACTGTGGCATTTCAGGATACCGCGACCGGTAAGGTTTTATCTAGCACTTACCGCGCCAACGATGTGGACCGTGCCGTGCCTGAAATGTTGGGTGTCTCCCCGGCGGTTCTAGAGCATGTTATCTTCTGTCATCAAGAGGACGCCAATTGGCCTCTGTTGCCGCCCAAAGAGGTAAAAAAAATATTTGATGAGATTTTTGCGGCGACTCGCTATGTCTTGGCCCTCGATCGACTTCGGGAGAATAGCAAAGAGTTCCGCCGACAGCAAAAGGAGCATGAGGCGAACTTGATGGCGTTACGAGAGCACCGGGAGCAGGCGCAACAGCTCACGGGTGACATTGCAGCGAAGGAGGAGTTGGTCCGCACAATTCAGCAGCGATCCAAGTCGTTGGAACCGCAACTGAAGGAACTACATGCTGTCACGGCAGCGCTGAGTGCTGTGGAGCAGGGCGCGGAGGGTTTGGCACGCGAGGCTGCCATGATTCAAGGCCGCATCGACGAGAAACAAGAGTCATTGAGTCGAATGACCCTTCCTCCGACGACTTTAACGATAGAGGAGATGTTGGAATTTAAACAGGGTTTTGCTGAGCGTATCAAAGGCCTCGAGGCAGACGCATCCGATAAGGCGAACCTCCTTGAGAAGGCTGAGGCAAAAAAGCAGCAATGTGAAGAAACGGCGCTGCGTCTTCGCTCCACCACTGAATTTCTTGAGCAGCAGGAGCGGCAATATAAAGAAAACCGTGTGGAGCTTCAGGGAATTGTCAAGAACCTCTCGACAGGACTTGTCTTGTGTGATGATGACATGTGCGAGGAAGACCTGCAGCGTGTGAGCGATCACTTGAATGCGGAATTACAACTGGCGAGAGCGGAACGAGACAAGGCATTGAAGGAGTTTGATGACGAGAAGAAACTCCTTGAGGATCAACGGAACATGTTGCTTCGCTCAATGGATGCCGATAACAAGGAGAAGGATATGAAGGAGGACCAACTAAAACACCTACATCAGCGCGTTGTGAGCACCGAGGAGGCATTGGGAAAGTTGAAGCCGTATGTTGGAGCTACATACCTTGAGTCACTGAAGAAAACAATATCCGAATTGGAGCAGCGTTTGGAGGTAATGGAAGAATTGAAGAAGAAAGGGGAAAATTACAAACAACGACAAGACATATTGCAGAGAATAGATGCACAAAATCGCATTGTTGCAGGGTTGCGTCAGGAATTGGCGAGACACAAGGAATGCTTGGGTGGTGAGGCGGAGATGAATCTTCTTCGGACACAGATTACAGAGAAGGAGAGGTTTCTTGAGGCCGAGATGAGGGAGACACTCGTGCCGGAGTTGTCTAATTTTGGGCACGAGATGACTGAGGGAAGTTCCCTGTCGCAGATTTCCCTCCTCATTGAGCAGCTCAGGGAACAAAAGCTGGGGGTACTCCGAGCTATTCAAACCGAGCACGGTGAGCTCGATCGTCAAATTGCCGTGCTACAACAGAATCGGGCGCAGCGAATGGAGGAAATAATGCGGGAAAACTCCGAGTTGCAGCGGAAGCGCACAAACTGCGTGAAGGCACTTGATGGCTTGGGTGAAATTGATCATTTTGAGGCTGTCCTTGAGAAGGCCCGTGATTTATTAGAAGCAGCGAGGAACAGGCATCATGCACTGGAGGCAATGTCAACATGCTACGCAAATTTTGTGCAGGTGGCTAGGGTGGAGGGAAAATGTCCCGTGTGCGACCGCGGTTTTACGGATGAGTTGTCGCTTGCCAACTTTGTGGAGCTCAACGAGCGACATCATGGGGCGTCACCAGAGATGATTGAGAAGGCTCATTTGGAGGCGAAAGAAGCAGAGGAAAGGGTGCGTATTCTTGAAACTCTCGAGGCTGATGTGCATGACGTGAGACGTCTGGCGTCGAGCGTTCCACATCTGGAGCTGCTGGTGACACGTACCAATGAAGAGCTGGCGAACAAGTCTGCCTTGTTGGAGGATGCGGAGCGGAAGCGGGAGGATGTGGAGCATCAGTTGAAGCGTGTGCAAGATTTGATGCGCACGGCGATCGATTTAAATGCGGTCGCTTGTGATGTCCGTGCACTCAGGCAACAACTTTCCCGCAGGGAAGCTGCCATCAAGGAGCTACAGGCGGAAGTCGTGACCGCGGCTGGTGGTGGTGCTGACGGCGGTGCTCGAACATACGAAGAGGTTTCGGCGGAGTATGAGAGTGCCAATACGGAGCTTCATCGTCTTAATGTGATGCTGAATGAGGCACAGCGACGTGAAGATGGTGAGTCTGACCAGGCGGCTGCCAGTGAGCTCAACGCGAGGCGGGCTGAGTACTACCAGTTGGAGATGAAATGGATGCGGCAGGGTGAACTGGAGGAGGTACTTGCACGATACAAGGGTGAGGAAAATGGCTACAGGGAGCGCATTGCCGCAATCAACGCTGGGCAAGAGGGAGTGCGAGAGGAGCTCCTGCGTCTACAAAGTCGTATTGACACCCTTCAGCGGGCGCGTCAGGATGCCGAATGCGCCGCGCAGCAAGGCCGAATTGGGAAAATAGAGGAATCGACGCAAATGTTGGCGGGGATTGTGCCCAAGATGCGCGATTACTTTGCGTCTAAGCATGGGGAACAATTGTTCAGAGCACGGGAACAAATGCAATTGGCAGAGGCATCGCGCCTGAGAGCCGTGGATGAGGTAAGACAGCTGCGTGAGGCGATCCAGGAGTCACGACGTGTGGTGGATGAGCAGCACCGTCAGGCGGTAGAGGTGGGGAAGCACATCGAGGCCTTTAAGAAGCGTCAATCGATTGATGAGGATCAGGCACGACTGCAGGAGGTGGAGCGCTCTCTTACCGAAATGAAGAGCCGGGAGATTCGTGGAGTTGCGGCAATATTGGGGGCAGATGTCATTGCGGGTGAGACGGTTTCACGCATCCGGGAGCTCATCCGCGAAAAGGTGAGCGAGTTGGAGCGATCCCGTGCTCAGCAGGAGGGAAATGTGGAGGCAATGATGCAAGACATCACAAACCTCCGGAGTCAACTGGCCCGTGAGAAGTACCACGACATCGAGAAACGATACCGATCCACCTTTTTAAAGGTCCAAACAACCGAAATTGCCGTTGCGGATATTGAAAAGTACTACAGGGCATTGGAGAAGGCAGTGCAGTCTTACCATCAGGAGAAGATTGCACAGATCAATCAGATTTTGGCGGACCTTTGGCGACAGACGTACAAGGGAAGTGACATTGACACCGTGGAACTTCGTTCCGAGGATGATGTGACGTCGACAACGGCGCGTCGTAGTTATAGCTACCGCGTTGTGATGAAACGAGGGAACAGCGAGATGGACATGCGTGGCCGGTGCAGCGCTGGCCAAAAGGTGTTGGCATCCGTGCTTATTCGTCTTGCACTTAGTGAGGCGTTCTGCTGTGACTGCGGCATCCTTGCGCTTGATGAACCGACGACAAACCTGGACGAGGACAACGCCCGGTCGCTTGCAGAGTCTCTCCGTTTGCTTATTGAAAACCACCGCGCCGTGAAACATTTTCAGTTGATTGTCATCACACACGATGAGCAATTTGTGAGGGCACTCGGTGGACAGGCACTGGACACGTTCTACTACATTCGCAAGGACAGGGACGGCGCTTTTTCAGTCATCGAGGAGCGCACCTTTGATCAGTTGTTCGCAGCATGAAAAATGAATCCAATTGTACATGAGAGCAGACGCAGTTGCCGTGTCATATCCACAGGCGTGCACCGGGAGTAAAGAGTCAAATGGGCAAAATAAAAAAAAAAAAGAAAAAGAAAAACGAACAATAAATTCCACCCCACTAAATAAAACACATCGATAGATGCATGAAATGCTTGCAGAAAGGGGAGAGGGGAGGGAGAACGTCTTCGTCCCTGACTGGCTTGGATGTGTGCAAGGTGAGGGGCGCCAGACCCCGAAGTGAAGGCCAAAAAGAATCGGGAACGGACGAACGGAAAAAAAAAAAAAAGGAAGGAAGGAAGGAGGCGGCACAGAGTGTGAAACTCACATTTGTTTTTTATTTATTTATTTTTGTTTTAGTTTTGGAGTGAAGCCGAGTTGGTCTGTGGTATCGCACGCGGTGGGTATGAGGTCTTTCTCTCTCGCTATTTTTTCTTTTTTTTCTTCTTGTTGTTCTCATTTTGTGTTTTCCTCTTGTTGATTGTTTGGAGCTGTCATTTCTGTCGCAGCGAAGGGAAGAGGCATACACAGACACAAACACACACGCGGGAACACCTCTGTTGGAGTCCAGTGAAAAGACCCCACAACAATACCCCCCCCAAAAAAGGAGGTTGAGGTGCCTTTTGTGGCTGAGAGGACGGACGAGTCTTCTTGCGGCGGCGGTTGTCATTTATCATTTTTAATTTTTGTTTGCGCCTGTCTTATTGAGTGTGGCACGAGTAGATGAGTGCGGCGGAGGGCGGCCAAGTTGTGGCGAGTTACATTGCACTCCCCAAAGCCCCGCGGTCCGACTGGAAGGCATCGGACTTTGAAATGCTTCACAAATTGGGGGGCGGCAACTACGGGGATGTTTACTTGGCTTCCGTGCGGGACTGTAACTTTGTGTGCGCCATCAAAAAACTTTCCATCAAGAAACTGGCGGAATTTGACATTGTCGCGCAGCTCCGCCGGGAGATCGAGATTGCGTTTCACACCCGTCACAGGTATCTGCTGCGTACGTATGGGTACTTCTTCGACGACACAGACATTTACCTCATTCTAGAGCCCTGCAGCAATGGGATGCTGTACACAGAACTGAACCGGGTGAAGTGTTTTCCTCCTCCAACCGCAGCTCGCTACGTTGCACAGTTAGCCGAGGCGCTTCTTTACCTCCACCAGCATCACATTCTTCACCGCGACATTAAGCCGGAAAATATTCTGCTCGATCACAATCAAAACATTAAGTTGGCAGACTTTGGGTGGTCTGTGCACGACCCTCACAACCGCCGGAAGACGTCCTGCGGCACACCGGAGTATTTCCCGCCGGAGATTGTTGGGCGCCAGCCGTATGACACGAGCGCAGACTTGTGGTGCCTCGGCATCTTCTGCTACGAACTACTTGTGGGGAAGACGCCGTTTGTAAGCAAGGACACAGAGAACATTTGTAAGAAGATTCACGCAATGCAGTACACCATCCCCGACACAGTGCCACCGGAGGCGAAGGAATTGATTTCAAGTCTCTTGTTGCGTGACGGGGGTAAACGTCTTGCGTTGCACCGCGTGGTCAATCACCCCTTTCTGCTTAAGTATTACTATCTTCCAAACGGCATCCAGCCACCAAGAGGGAAGCGCATGCGAGGTGCCGCGGACTTCTCGGGCGGAAAGGAGAACTAAACGAAACATCCCCCGAAGAACTGCGTTGTTTGCGTTATCCTGCCTTTAGAAGAGGGGATGAAAAAAAAAAAAAAAAGACAAAGGAGTAGATGTTCACGTGCAAGAGGCGGGGAGAAGAGATTTTTTTTTTTTTTTCCCATCTATTTACCGTGGTAGAGGGGTGATTTGAGTGAGTTGTGTAAATGACTTTGATAGATGCAATTGCGTTCAACGTGTATTACCTAGAATGGCGCAGGAGACAGGGAAATATATATTCCCCATCCCTGATTTACATGCCTACTTGTATTGTGGTGTCACTCCTCTTTTTGACGGTGGGGATGGAGCGTGGTGCCACGATATGTATGCTTGAATGGCCGCTCTCTTGCTGGTGATGTTATGTGCCCACATGTTAACAGATCCCTTTTACTTTTTCTCACACAAAACCTTTTTTTTTTTGAATTTATTATTATCTTTTTTGATTTACTTAAACCTTGACATTTTTCTTTTTGTTATTGTGGTTGGCTGTACGTAAGTACGTGCTTCTGTGAGAAAACTAAAGAGTGTAGCAAAACCATGGAGTTTTCTGGCAGCACACTCTCCGTCTCTGAGGTGGAAATAATGGTGCGACAACTGAAGCCGATGTCGATTGAGAAGGTTGGCACGACTGAATGGAAAGACCAGCGTGAGATGGTTGAGCGGCTCAACATGTGTTCTCACAGCAACGCCGTTCTTAAGAAGGATGATACCGTCAAGGCGTTTCTCATAGAGCATGAAAAACTGTCGGTCCTGTTGCATGAGTTGCTGGTGATGGAGGCGTGGCGTCATCGCGTGCTACCCTTGGTAAAGGACATGATGGCAGGGAATCCCACGGCGATGTATATGTTTCCCTACTACGAAATGGTTTTGGTAAACCTGTTTGAATGTATTTGTTTTCACGAAGAGGTTGTGGTGGCCCTTGATGATGATGTTTTGGAGCTTTTAGATTATTGCTGGCGACAAACCTCCCGTCTCTTTGCAGAGAAGGGGATTAATGATATCCCAGCTAGACCCACACTCCAGGAAATTAGTGAAGAGGATTCACTCCGGCATATGGAACGACAGTTATCACACGGCATGGTGCAGCGCGCTTTAACTTCTTTGTCTATTCTTTGGTTTATCATTGATCGACTGGAGCAGTTGCCTCTTTCGGTGTCTAACTCGGTGTTTAATAAGAATGATCTGTGTTGGGCCTCTCAGAGATCATGATGCTTCAACCCTGGTTACGCCGCGGCTCGGGTGCGACACAGAAGTATGTGAATGGGGAATTTAAGGATGTCCCACAGGGAGACGCTCTTCTTGTGTGTGTCCCCGAGGCACATACGTGGTTCTCCCTTCATAAGATGCTGTGCGACCCTGAGTGTCGACGGCGGTATCCGTATACACAGAGCAAGAAGGAGCTTATTCTTCGCATCCGTCGGTTCCTCAATGACACACTTGTCGACCAGATTCCCGCTTTGGCTAGTGTGCAGCGGGCCTTGGAGGAGCTTTCTTTTATGCAGCCGCCAAGTGACACCGAGGCGAAGTTTAAAAGCTCTCTGACCATAGAGCAGGTCCCACGCATCATGGCGGCAGTGGAGGCTTCACGAACGCATAGCTGGGAAGACGTTGCCAATACGTTTGCCGCTATGCTGAAGGACCCGCGCATAAAGAATGAAGATGCCATGCGGATGGCACGCATCTTTGATGAGATGTTTGCAGAGAATGAAAGGCCAAAATAACTTTTATGGTAGAGAAGCAGATGGAATGGGAAAAGAAGGAAACAATGATGGTGTTTTGCAACAATGCTGTTTCCACCCACACATGTCCACTCCCTACTAATACCTCTTTCTCTCTCTTTCTCTTTCCCACGCGGGGAGACCCTGAAGAAAGAATGTCGTTTGGTTGTTTCAAAACAAACCTGCTTGTGGTAGATTGATTTATAAACTTATTGGCTTCCTGGTGCATGGGTGTGTGTTTGTCTGTGGGATATGCCTCCTCCGAAGTGTGAGGGGTGCCGGGTGTCTTCAACGATAAAACATCGTTTTCTATCGTTTTACTCTCTCTCTCTTTCTATATATATAATTCTCTCTTTTTTTTTTTTGTAGGAATAAGGGAAAGAGCCTCAGTCAGGTGCATATTATTTCTTTTTTCTTGCTTTGCTAGTGGCAGCCACAAACAGGTGTGTGTGTGTGTGTGTGTGTGTTTAACACCGCTGCCTTTTCATCTGTGGCTGGTCTTTTTTCAGGAGAACGTTGTATTTCTTGCTTTTGGTGGGAGTGGCGATACGCAACACCCTCACCCAGCACACATATATCATCGTGACTTTAAAGGGAAGAAACAAGGAAGGGGAGGAAAAAGAAAACGTAAAAAAAAGGAAAACAACAACAAAAACAACAACAAAAAAAGGTGCAAAAGAAAAAAGATAATAATAATATATTAGGAGACATCAGCGGAGGGGGGTTGCGAGGAGAATAATATTGGTAAGTAGGTAGCCGTAATTTTCCTTATTTGTGTGTGTGTGTTTGGTTTTTTTCTTTGGCCGAGGAGGTCCGCCATGAGTGATACGGATTGCCTGGAGCTGCCCTCATTCGAGGCCTTTGACACGGAGGATCGTCCGCCGCCACCATCTATTGAAGACTACCCGATTGGATGCGAGGTGGAGCTTGTTGACATTGGCCCTGCGAAGATAGCGCAAACAAACGAGTTGTGGGAACCATTCATGGATGAATTATTCGGACAATGTCGACGGTCTGTACGGGTGGTGCGTCACCAAGGCGACTACACGTTTGTTGTTTGCGAAACGGACCCGGAGTTGATTATTGGCTGCACTTTATACCGTGCCTGCCTCAGTGAGCCCAAGGTGCGCTTCAAGAAGTACATTCCAACCCATCATGCGGAAGGTGCAATTGTGAAAATGAGTGTTAATACGCGAGAAGGTAATGATAAGGGCCTCTTTGAGCTTTACTCCAGTGCTACCGAGGACGATAGCCATGATTTGGAGGGCGTTGCAATTATAGGGAATTCCATCCGTGGAAACGATCCAGCTTCTGCAAAGATAAAGGGGACTCAGCGATCTCTAACAGCGGCCGAAGCGACGCGACGTTCGCGTTGCAATGAGGTAGAAAACAAGCATGAGGCACCGATTCCAGAGAAGGCGGATGCGGTACGTTGTAAATATAACTACGCCACAAGGAAGGCATATGAGGCTCTCAGCAAAGAAAATTACAGAGAGGCGGTGCGATACTACACTAAAGCACTCAAATATAGCAGTGATGGTGGAGCGAGATGTTTATCAAACCGTTCTGTTGCATATCTCGGAATGAGAAATTTAGAAGCCGCCTTCAAGGATGCTACACGTGTGATTGAGTTAATACCTCAAAGTTTTTTAGGCTACGTGCGTGCGGGTAACACATTGCGTGGCATGAAACGCTTTGAGGAGGCGAGAACTTATTATGAGAAGGCGCTCTCGCTCGATCCCGGCAACGAGACACTTAAGTATCTTTTATTAAGTAACTTTATCATGATGTTGTACGCCTCCAAATATGAGCATCGAAAGGCAGCATCTATTGCATTGGATCGTCGTACGTTAAATGTGATTCTCCAGGCAAAAAAAGACTTACGAGCCGGTGAATTGGCATGGGTTGAATCATCCGGGGCAGTTGTTTCACTGAAGCAGTATGACTATTTAAGTGGTGGTGGCGGAGTGGGTCCCAGTGGTAATCATGGTAATAACACCACACCGCAATTCTGTTCTCAGTGCTTCCGACCTCTTACGAAAATTGAGGAATTTTGCGAGAGATTGTCGGATGTTGAGCCTTCCATTCTTAAAAGATTATATAACGAGCACCATATTGTGCAGTGCAACGGTCATTGTGGAGTTTTATACTGTTCGGATAGTTGTCGTTCCAAGGCGTGGGCGGCGCACCATTGGGTGGAGTGTGTAACTCAAGGAAAGTGGTCTGAGGCGTACCGCCAACTCCCTGGGCTTCTAAGAGATTTTGTTGCGTTTTGCAACGGGGCGGCGAACAGCAATTGTCAAGGCGGTAACGAATATTTTCATGGACAGGAAACCAGATTGCCTTCTTTTACGGAGGAGAAGGTTAATGTCATCGTAGCCTGTGTTCGCCTGGCCTGTCGCATGTTTTCCAAGATTCTAAGCAATGGAAGGCCCTTGGAGGATGCCGTTAATATTTTTGAGTGGATGCTTCCCAGGGAATGTACGTACAATTCCAATCTTGACTGTCATCCGACCAACGTGGAGCAGAAGATTGTTATTAAAAAGATATTGACCCCTGTTTACAACATATTTCAGCAATGCTTTACAAGTGAGGAGAAACATTATTTATCCTTCATTGTTTTTTTCCACTCTTACGAGCGTGCTCGATTTAATTGTGTGAAGCTGCGTGTATCCGCATGGCCTGCAATTCAGGCGAAAGCGGGAAGTTACATTGACCTTATGAAGATGCGAAGGAGTAATAGCGGCTCCACGTCTATGCTTAGTTCGGCGTCGAGGGATAGCATGCCGGAAGGGCCATCCGAACCTCAAATCAGTCAGTTGGAACGCATTGTGGCAACTCCGGCGGAGTCCATGCCGGGGTATTTTGAGTGCCTGGGTGTCTTCAAGGTGTTTGCGGCAACATTTTCTCCATTGTGTGCACAGCAGGAGAAGCAGGCATACTACAATGTGAGGGTACGGCCCATTATTGAGCCAGGCGCCATTATCCACATTGATGTTACGGAAAATATCCAAAGAAATGAGCAACTCGTCTCGGACCGGTCCATCAACGAGGCGATTGCATGAGAAAACTTCCTTCCCCCCCTTTTCCTTTTCTCCCTTTCTTTCTTTCTTTCTTTCTTTTCCCCCCTCTCCTATTTCTACCACGGCTCTTTTCTTTTTTCTCTTTTTTGTCTTGCCTGCAGCCCGAGACAAGAGCGAGAAGGAGAGAAGAAACAAACAAACAAACAGACAAAAAGAAAAACAGGGAAAAAAAAAAAACGAAAAGGGAATTAAAAAAGGAAGAAAAAAAAAAGGCAAAAAGAAGAGAGAGAGAGAGAACTTATATATTTATTATTTATTATTTATTATATTTACAATCTGAAAACGAACAGAGGAAAAAAATATATATATATAAATATATTTGCATATTTTCATTTTGTATACGCACACACACATTCACAGTCGCATATAAGACGGGGACCGTGCGGTGCGTGGCAGGCAAAAAAGAATAAAATAAAATAATGAAAAAACAAAACAAAAAACACGGATGGAATTGGGACTGATGGGGGAAGACGAGGGGCAAACAATCAATAATAAAAAGGAGCAAAAGAAAAAAAAAAAAAAAAAGAAGAAAAAGAGAGGACGTCTTTGAGATTTATTGTTGTCATTGTTGTTTTTGATTTTTTTTTTTTTTTTTTTTAAATGTTTCCCTTCGTTAAATTCCTGTGCTTATATATATATATATATTGTTATTATTATTTTTTCCCCCCCCCCCCACCCCCCCGACAAGAATGGTGAGAATTTTATTTACTTTTGCCTTCAAATGGGGTTTTATTTGTGCTTTGCCACCGTCTCTGTCTGTCTGTCTGTCTGCCTGTCTGTCTGTCTCTCTGTGTGTGTGTGTTTACTATAATTATTATTTTTATTATTCTTCTTTTTCTTTCTTTCTTCATTATCATTCATTCATTCATTCATAATTCTTCTTTTTTTTTTTTTCCTTTAATTTATTTTTATATTTATATATACATGTATTCTGGCGCCCGCATGTGTGCATCTGCGCCGCCTCCCTTTTTTTTTTTTTTTTTTTTTTGGGTTTTTCCCATTTATTGTGTACTTTTATGTGCATCCCCAAATGTATCCACAACGGGTTCCATGTGCTTTTTTTTTTTTTTTCTTTTTTTTTCTGCACGCGGATACTTGCACGCATATTTTCTCTTTGTTTTCTCCTTACAACCCTGTCTACATACTTATATTTGTATACGTGCAGAAGGAGCTCAATTGTGTTGTATTAAAAAGTCGTGGTGTCTGTGACCATCATTTTCCTTCCCTCTTCTTCTTCTTTTTTTTTTGTTTTTGTTTTGTGGATGGGGAGTTTGCGTGGGTGAGTTGTTATGCACCCACGTGAGTGTGTCACCCGCGATGACTGGAGGGGGCAACAGGGGCCAGGCGATGGAACGAATGAATAACTAAAAATATATTTATATTTTTATGTATTATTTTTAACGCACTGCACGCATCTCTTTCTTTCTTTCTTTCTCTCCTTCTCCCCTTCTCCGCCTTCCGTTCCTCTCCTCTCGCTCCTCCTGTGGGCGGGAAGAGTGGGGGGCGGGGGCGGGGCACATTTGGAACGATGTGCAAATGTTGGGCGTCTCTTGCGGAGACCCGCCGTTGTGAGGCGATGAAAAACAAAGGCAAAAACAAGAAAAGAGAAGAGAAGAAAAGAAAAAGGTGGGAAAGGGAGAGGCGGGGATAACTGGAGAGTCCCGGCAAAGAAACGAGGCCTATTTATTGTCGCAGCGGTGATGCGCGTTTCTTTCCGACCTTTTCTTTTAATTCCCCCCCCTCCCCCTCCCCCCTTCTCTCTTTTTTTTTTCTTTTAATTTTAATTTTTATTATTTTTATTGTGCCAATATACGTTTTATACGCCCCTTAAAAGTGACGCACCCTTAACTTCGTAAACGAAAAATTCCCTCCAATCTTCAATGAGACGCAGAGACCGCAGCAAGGAGGGGAGGGGGGCACACGCATGTCGACTAATTGCACCAAAAAGGGGAGTTTTCATGTGTGATGCTGAGAGAGACTGCGTGAAGTAGTGGGCGATGTATGTGAAGACTGCAACAGTGTGAGTGGAGATATGGCTAGAGAGTGAAGGTGATGTTGAATTGCTGGAGTAAAGGACCGTTTTTTTTTTTTTGTGTGTGTTGTTGTTGTTGTTGTTGTTGTTGTTGTTGTTGTGTGTGTGTCTGTGAGGCACTTTCTTTGCTTTATCCTTTCCCTTGTTTTGCTTTGACTTTTATTTATTTATTTAGCTATTCTTTTTTTTCCTTCTTGTTGTTGTTGTTGTTTATCTTCATATTCGTGTGTGTATATTTGCTTTTTGAGGGATGCCGTTTATTATTATTATTATTGTCTTGTTGTTTCCTTGTCTTTTGTTTTGGTTGGCTGCGCGGATGTATGATTTGAGTGGGTTTGTTGCCTCTTTTAGAAATGCAGTCTGCCGTTTAGTTAGCTGCCACGCTAAGCCCTTTTTCGCTCACGTGCACACGCACTCACGGACTGCCTGACTTGCCTAAATTTGTTTTTGCCTTTTTTTTTTCTCCTCGCGTGTGTGTTTTATGTTGGCGCCGGTGTCGGAGAAGGTGGGAGTGAAGGGAATATCTTCAGTGAAGAGGGCGGCCGTGTGTGTGTTTGTTTTCGTTTTTCTGATCTTAAGAAATTAGTAACGAATGGTGTCGTCAAGAAATGCTTCCGTGTCGCTGTCGGGGATGATTGAACGCACTGCGTCACTGACCAAAGCGCTGGGCCGCAATGTATCCATGGCGATCGTCAGCGGCAGCAGCGTCGCCAAGGAGGGGCCTGACGCACCCCTGTGTGGTTCAGGTGCCAAGAAGGGGATGTGCATTGGAAGGCAAGGGGCGTCACACAATGAATGTGTTGTAATGAGGGGACATGACGGCTGCGAGGGATTGCAGACTGGGGAACTTTCCCCGTTGGTGCCAACATCCTTCACTGATCCTATTCGGGGCCGCACAAATTGGTCCTGGCTGCCGTTTGTCGCGTGGTTTAGTGCTCTTCTTTTCTTTACGGTTCTTACGGCGTTGCTTGTAAATCGTTGTCTGCGGTCAAGGCGCTTGTCGGGGGAAGAGTATGAGGAGCTTCTGGATGTGCACGGCTCCGCAGCGGTGCCGGTGGATGGCAACACTGCGTCGACACGGACAGATGGAAACGCCTCGCGGCAGCGTTTTCTGGAGTCGCGCCGGGCGGCAGCACAAAGGTCGTACGGCACTGCAAGTCCCACAAATTAGAGGACACGGGGTGTGTGGGAAAAAAAAAGAGGGGAGGGGGGAACAAAGATTATGTGAAGCGCAAAAAGCATTTTGTGTAAATTTTATTTCTATTTTTTATTTTTGCATGACCGTCTTTAAAGTGTGGGCTGCGCGGAGGCGATTGGGGATTGCGCCGCAACTGCCATGGGTGCACAACAGGCCTCACGGAACCGTCAACATCCGCACGCCGTACGGTCAACGACGAGTGGTTGGGAGGGAGGAGGCGCAGGACAAGAGAAGGTTTTAAACTGACGAAGACCAGTGAAAGAAAAAAAAAGAAACTTAATCGAAGGAGGGCGACGCCCGGGGAATTTATGCATGTTGGATAAGAGAGGTTGTTTTGATCCTTTGCTCTCTCTCTCTCTCTCTTTTTTTTTTTTTTCTTTTTTTCGGATGTGTGTTTCTGTTTGGCCGCGGCGTCTGAAGAGCGGCAGACAAGTATAGATCCCCCCCAGAATGACTTGTGGCATACAGCGAGGAGAAGAAAGGGAAGGGAGTAAGATGATAAAGGCCGTTATTTTATCACTTTTGTGTCTCCACGTACATGCCCTCATGTCGACTGTCTCTGCGGAAAACGGCTACACTACAGCTGGGCTGCCGCGGGAAAAGCCTCAGGGGCCACAGTGGGGATACACCAACCTCACTGCCTGGCCCAAGTTGTGCCAGACGGGGAAGCGGCAGAGTCCTGTTTCTTTCTCCGAGCTCCAACCAAATGAAGTGGTTCACCGCAAAGACATGGGGCCGCTTGTCTTTTCACGTGGCTGCAATTTTGCGGCGGAGAAGACATCGCTCAAAATTGAGAACGAGGTCAATACGATATCGGTGCGTTTTATCCCCCTTGACGATCCGACAAATAAGATCCCCAGCCTTTGCACGGTCCGTGACCCCACGGACCGGGATTCACCGGAATATCACTTTGTTTCGATGCATTTTCACTCCCCCGCGGAGCATGTCCTTCCCTGCGCAAATCCAGACGCGGAGCTGCATCTTGTGTTCGCTCACACGCAGCAGTCGAGGCAGCCACACCTTATGGTGGTTGTAGTGCAGCTTGTTGCGTCGGATAAAATAAATTCCACTTCCGTTGCGGCACTGAAACATATTTTACTAGATGGGTCGCTTCCGCCAAAACGTGCCGTCACGACGTGCACGCTAACGGAAAACATGACGATTGCAGGATTTCTACCGCAAAGTGGAAGCTACTTTGCTTACAATGGATCATTGACCACACCACCATGCACCGAGGGGGTTTTATTTGTTGTGCTGACATCTCCTCAGATTATCTCCAAAACGGCATTAGAGCGTTTGGTTGAGGCGTTTCAGCGGTCCCGCCCGGGGAACCACAACGGCAATCACCGCCCAACCCAGCCTCTGAATGGACGCGTCGTATACCATTTTGTTGACATGCAGCACATGAATTACTCCATGTGCATGAGGAATATGGAGAACCACCACAAGAACAGTTCTCAAATGGAGGGCATGTCGGGCGCAATGCACCACATGAATTGCTCCATGTGCATGAGGAATATGGAGAACCACCACAAGAACAGTTCTCAAATGGAGGGCATGTCGGGCGCAATGCACCACATGAATTGCTCCATGTGCATGAGGAATATGGAGAACCACCACAAGAACAGTTCTCAAATGGAAGGCATGTCGGGCGCAATGCACCACATGAATTGCTCCATGTGCATGAGGAATATGGAGAACCACCACAAGAACAGTTCTCAAATGGAAGGCATGTCGAGTGAAGAGATGTCTATGATGGAAAGATCAGCCAACGTGCCATCCGGCGCACAACTCGCTGGGTTGGCATCCGAGGAGAACGCGACAAATACATCGTCGGCGCCAGCCAATAAATGGCCTCATCAATTTAATTCACGCGAGAGGTTGTTTCTTATCGCCGCCGCTCTTGTTCTTCTTCTTGTGACGTTTATCTTGTACCGGTGGAGGAATAGTACTGCCGGGGAGAACGAAACGGAGTCGCTCTTTCGTTCGCACGAAGGATACGGGACAACAAACCCCTAAAACGTTTGTTCTCCAACGTGGCCGTCTCCTTTTTCGATAAAGATAGGAGTTATAAATTTATAAAAAAAATTTTTATTTTCGTCGATATTGATGTTGTTGTTATTTTCGCAGTACTTGAACCAACTTTTTGGCATGTATTTCAGTGCACGTGTTCCGCGTCGTCGCTCGAAGCGTTTTTGTTCAGAAGAAGAAGTGTTTGGGTGTGTGTGTGTGTGTGGGAAGAATGGGGATAAAAACAAAACAATATATAAAATAATAAAATGGCGACAATATCGCAATCAAAAAAAAAAAATAAATAAAAAAATAAAAAGGAAAAGAAGGAATGGAGGTAAGTGGTGAACAGGGAGGAGGGTATGGGGTATATGCAGGGATAGAAGGGGTGGGTATGAATGGGATGCATACAGATCTATGTATGTACGCGTGTATGGGGCGATCTTTATTGCCACCTTTGAAAATGTTTTGTTGGTTCTTAACGAACCTGTTTCTCTCTGTGTCTACGTGTTGCTTCCTGTAAATGTTCATTCATGCTCGCATATATGAATTTATACCAACCATACAATTTCTGCCTTTTTTTTTTCTTTTGTTTCACTTTGGCACTGGCCATGAATACCTTCCCGCATCGAGCCCCACTGGAGTTGCTTACTGATACACCCGCACAAATACGGGGAGAGAGAAAGAGAAACAGACACTTACTGCCATTATTCTCTGTGTTTTGGCATAAAGACACAGAGAGAAGGAAAGCACCTGCACGTTAGAAGGGAAGGGAGAGCGAGACTGAGGGAGGAGAATCCTTTTCTGCCTTTACCCAAACATGGTCTTACCGCACCTCCTCGCCGTTTGCAAGGACGCCGTGTGTGTCGCGGAGGATTCCAGCGTTGCTTTTTATGCCCCAAAGAATCTAAAGAAATTCCGTGTGGAGCAACTCAGTGGGGCGCGTGTCGTTGGGTTATGTGTTTTGGCGAATGTGGCTGGCGACATGCAGCTCCATGTCGTTGACGCGGAGGCAAATTGGTTCCTAATTTCCCTTGCTCACGTGGAGGTGGTGGCATCTTCCTCGATTCAATGGAGGCGCAACTCTTCAGCAGAGACTGGCGATAAGCCGGTGGTATCATGCCGGCGAAATGTGGTGCAGAAGGCCCGTATGCAAAAAGAAGGGGGAATTTTGGAGGCGCACTTTCATGAGGCGAAGGGGGAGCTTCATTGTGTCTTCCTTACGGCAGGTGGTGTCTATGAGGCGTCACTGCGGGACGCGTCGGAGATGAAGGCGGAGAAAATAATGCCCTTCCACATTCCACTGCGTGATTGCACGATGGCAACAGGAAGGTTTACCGGCCTTGTTGTTGTTGGTCAACGAGGTGAAAAATGGGCGCGATTTTCCCTCTATGACCAACGCGATGTTCACGGCACCAGGCAACTCCATCTGCCC
Organism: Trypanosoma cruzi; assembly: GCF_000209065.1. NCBI lineage: Eukaryota > Euglenozoa > Kinetoplastea > Trypanosomatida > Trypanosomatidae > Trypanosoma > Trypanosoma cruzi. The sequence goes on from NW_001849534.1 coordinate 195,660, forward strand.
ATAGGTATTCAGAGCTTGGCGTGCAATCCTGTCAATAACTCTATGGCTGTGGGTGGCACGCGGGGTGAATTGATAGTTTTCCCTTCTGTCACCGAAAGCCACCACTTCTCGGATCACTGGCATCATACCCCATTGACAGCCTTAGGTTTTTCATTAGACGGTAATTCTCTCTTTTCCGGCGCAAGGGAATCGGTCATGTTGGTGTGGAGTATGTCTTCCTACGCCTATAGGAAGATTGGATGCAGCCTAGGACCAATTCGCTGCATTGTGCCCTCTTATTCCAATGGATCTCAACTTTTACTTGCCTGTGCAGAGTCAACGCTTGCAACGCTGGATTTGCTACAGATGCGGGTAGAAGTGTTCATTGAGGGTGTTCAGTGGTCTACAGGTGAGGCGTGCAGTGGACTTGTGGTGGGACGATGGATGGGACAACCTGCCGTGATTCTTACTGGGTTGCCGAACGTGTTGCGTATCTGCGATCCCCTTACGCAGCAATCGCTTTATTCCCTTCACATCTCTTCCCAGATGGAGACAGTTGCTATTCCCCCCCGGCATGGCATTCAACATGTGGGATTACTGAATGATAACCGGACGATTGTGACATATGAGGAGTTTGGAGGCACATCGCTTCCCCCCTTGCTTCGCTTCTGGGTGTATGACACGCACGCCAAACGGCATGTGGAGACACAAACCATTTACTCTCCTCACAGTAGTCGCGTGATTGCGCTACAAACAGACGAGGTGCATGGACGTGTTTTTACGCTTTCTACCAACTGGATGAAGTGTTGGGGAGAAATAGCTGTGGATGCGAATGACGCGTATTCCCCAGGACAGAAGAGTTGGGTGAATAAGTCTTCCTCGGCAACGCCGTCACTTTTTGTAACGGATATGATTCTTTCCATGGACGCCTCGTTGTGCTTTGTTTCAGATGACAGTGTACATGTCTATGGTGTAGCCAACGTCTCTCCGGGCCAAAATTGGCATCGACTACATACACTCACGCAATTGTTTTCTGTGACGCCACTGAGAGAACTTCAGCTTTTAAGTGAAAGCCGAGTCGTGGTGGCTCGTGACGAAACACGAGTTTATTTTTGGTCGCTAGCCTCACCCCATCAGCCATCAGTCGTCTGGGAAGCCCATTCCACCCGATTGACAGCCATGTGTGCGTGTTCTGCTGCATCTGTCCTTGTGGCGACAAGTGATGGAGGGATTACGGAATTGTGCGGTGCGGTGCAACGGATGGGGGAAGAATTAGGGCGGCACAAGTCAACGGTGACACCGCACCGCATTCATTTTATGAGGTGTCTTCCGGGGGCGGGGAAAGAACGGGTGGCGGTTGTGGATGAGGTCTCTGGGTTCCGCGTCCTGCACGTCGCGCCGGTCGATACCAACGCGAAAAAAGGCGAAGAGGGAGTGTCGGTTGAAAAGTTCGAAGGAACCAGTGACCATGCATCGAGCTTCAGTGGCCGCGAAGGGCATCTGGGGCAGTTCTTTCACGATGTCACTCATGCCAACAAACTCTCCGAATTGGGGAGGAAGGAGGTCTCAGTTGGCGCTGCAATTCGTGCGGCGGCAGCGAAGAAGTGGCTCGGGGAGGTTCTGGCGGATTCCGCCTACACGGCACCCCCCATGAGCTCCGTGCTGTCGTTGTATCTCAAGAAGCGGTCCGGTATCCCGACGCTTTGAGCCACGTGGGGCGTCATCAAGGGAAGTGAGCAGCAGGAGGAGAAGTAGCCTTCGGAAGAAGAACACAAAGGAGGAGTAAGCAACAAGAGAAACTGGAGGAGAAAGTGTTGGGAAAAGCACCAGAAAGCAACCAGAAAAATAAATAAATAAAAGGAAGCATGATAAAAACGAAGAAGGAAGCCGTTTAAGAAATGTTTATTCAACGAGTAGCAGGAGGTGAGGGACGGGACCATACCGTGAATGTGCCCCGTCGTGCACGTGAGAGATGGGACCACGCGTGGCTTATTTTATTTGCGTTTACTCTTCAATATTTATTTGCAAAGTTACCCATTGTTTTTTGTTTTTTTTCCTTTGTTCCCAATATTGTCTTTCCGAGACGTTTGTTGGGAGGCGGAGGAAGTTGTTAGGGATTATGGGATGCCGCATGCGGTGGTTGTAATGGGCGAGGACGACACTTCACAAATACTTGGAGATGACTTCGTTCACTTGCAGTACTTTAGCGATCCGCAACGATGCATGCCGGCTAAGGTTCAGCAGCAGCAGCATTCTCAACGGATAATTTTGCTCTACTTTTCCCTTCTGGGGCGTGATTTGCTTGGGGTGGACTGGAGAAAAGATGATGGCGTCTTCAACGCGGAGAGGGACAAACTGTTTGAGGAGATGCGGCGTTGCTACGACACCGAAACAGGAGGGTTTTGTCCGGTTCCTGTGAGCCATTATAACACAAGCGCCACATTGTCCATGACCCACTGTGCTCTTCAGATATTAAACCTCTGTGATTTTCTACCCAAGGCCACTGAGGAGTGGGCGTATAAGGAGAAAGTAATGTCATTTGTGATGTCGTGTCATATTAGACACGAGCGTCCTCTCTTTGGAGAGTCTTTTCGAGGTGCTTTTCAGGCGGCCCCGGGTATAGCGGAAGTGGATATTCGATTTACCTACTCGGCTCTGGTTTCAATGGCGCTTTTATGCAAACCACAACCACTGTCTACTGTATCATCTCTACAAAGCACTCTCCAGGAGGCAGTCGCCTTTATTTGGCGCTGTTGGGATGCGCACGAGGGTGCATTTGGAGCGGTGCCAGGGGCGGAGGCGCATGGTGGGATGACTTTTTGTGCGGTAGCCTCGCTGGCGTTGGCTGGCGCAATGTCTTCTCTAACTCGGAGCCATCATCACTTACTATTACGGTACTGTACCGCACGTCTGTCGGGGGGTCCTGACGATCATGAGTCCATTGGCAGCACGGGGGTTATTATACCAATTGTTGGATACCAGGGAAGACCACAAAAGGAATGTGACACATGCTATTCACACTGGATCGGCTCCACCCTTCGCATTCTTCAAACCCAAGAGCATGATTTTGTGTTTCCTGTGGATGTTCTTCCCATCTTCAGGTTTATGGGCAATTGCGTTGATTCCGAACACGGGGGTATTCGCAAGGACTTTGATATGCGTGCAGACATCGTCCACGCGAGCCTGGGGCTTTCGGGCCTTCTTCTGCACGTTGATTCACATTGTGTTTCAAAGCTGCGACCACCACATCCTGTGTACGGTTGTTCGTGGTCAACTGTAAGAAACACTGGACTACCTGAACTTGTGGTTACTTCCACGAGCACTTTGTAGCTTCATTATTATTATTATTATTACTACTATTATTGCGAACAGGGGATTTACATTTTTCTCTTTTGTATTGTTCATGTCAGCTTTTTTCTTCCCTTCTTTTGAGGGTGATTGTGAGATTGGATTTCCCTCATATATATGTCTTTTTATGTTGCTGCCTCCTTGAAGACGACGTGTATTGAGCAACTGTTGCGGGTTCATTTGGCGTGGACTGGCAATATGTCTTTTTTTTTCTCTCTGTTGCTTTCTCGTCCTATTCCCATGGGCACTATCAATTTTAACTAGGCACGACTGGGTTGATGGCGATTTTGCTAGCGGTTTTCTTGCATGCCCCACACCTTTTTGCAGGCCCTTGCATGGAAAGCGTGAGTGGAGTGTGATGATCGCCACTATTGCCGTTTAATGCCATGCATTTTTGTTTGGACAAGTTGGAACTGCATGAAGAGACATGCGTCAAGTTACAGGCGACCGGGGGGAAATGAGGGGATATTTGAGATTCCGGGCATGGATGTGTGGCTCCTAATTCAAGTTGTGGAGCTCGTCGTCTGATTGAGGGACTTCTTTGCACTGCGTGCAGGTGCAACGCCATAAGATTGCCTGAGGAACCGTCCGTTGCCGGTTGCTTTGGTCTCCGGGGCAATGCGGGATGATTCATGCGCAAAAACGAAAGAGACGCTCTTTCCCTGTACGTCTCCTTTGCTTTCAGTCTTTTATCATATGGGAAGGGATTCCTGTGCAAATTTCTGGTGTCTTTTATCCATTTCTCTCTATTTTTTTTTTTTAATTTCTGTTCCTTATTATTATTATTATTTTTTTTTTTTCCATTGAGGCCTTATGATGACAGAATGAACATTATTGTGTCTTGCAGGGCGTCTGAGGTTGACTCGATTACCTCATTTTTTCGAAAAGAGCGAATTCCCACGCCCACGGCTGTGTGTACCGCTGAATCTACCGCTGACTTTGTCACTCGACATGTTCGTGCGGTCGTAGATGGCTGTGGATCCAATAATAACGATGAGGATGGTGAGGGGACGAAGGCATCGGTTGTGGACGTCGTGGCAATCGGAGTAGATGACGTGATGTTGGATAAATTTTTTTTGAACAGCCTGTCTCGTCACGTTGTGTGTGCGTTTCTCTCCGGAGGGGCTGCCGTTGCGGTATCGTTGGTGGTCTTTCCGACCCCCCATGACGCACGGCAGAGGAGCGTTGACATCACAGCGAAATTATTCACTGAGGCAGTGGGCGATGGTGGCGTGTACATTCACAGCGTCTCGGAGTACGACAGAATCATAGAATTGTTGACAAACAGCCCGTCCTTTTGTCACATTTTCCCGGTTTCCTCCTTGCTGCTGCGGCTGTGCCCTCAAGGAGAACAAGCAGCTTGTGTGGTGAATATGTGGTGGCTGCAGACGTCGCATGTTCAGTTATTTTTTCCCGCTGACGGACTGCTTGACGCGCGGCGATTGCCCCATCGTGTTGTCGTTTTCCCCGTGCGTGACACGAATGAGTTGCAGTTGCGATTGGCTTCCATTGGATTCATCCGTGCAGCGAAAGGTTCCCCTGACGCGCAGCTTCAAGGGCCCGTTGTGGAGGAGAAGGAGAGGGAAATGCTGAAGGCAGATTTGCAGGCAGTGCGTGACGAATTCGAGTCAACTCGTACGACCATTCAGCAGCAGAAATCCAGGAACGAGGCGTTGGAAGGCACGATACTTCGTTTACGTGAAAAGGTGCGTGGCTTGGCCAGGGAGCAAAGGCGTTTAGAGAGCGAGTGTAGCGCGGCGCGGCACTCGAGGGAACAGTTGGAAGAGGACATGCGCCAGCAGGTGGACATGCGTAATGAGATGGAAGGTCGACGAGTTGCGCATCTTCGCCGACAGTTGGAGTGGGAGCTGAGGATGGAAAGAGGACGCGTAGAAAGCTACTGTGCCCACCTTGCGAGAATTCGGGAGGAAGAAAATAAACGCACAGTAATGCACAGGGAAGCTCTAGACAGGGAAATAGGCGCTGCTCGAGAGCAGAAAGAGAGGCTTTTGGGCATCATTTCCCGGAAAAGGAGGGATACATCTCTTCGTTCCGTGTTTGGGACGTCTCGATCGACTTCGACAAGGGAAACGAGTTTGATGAGGGCGCACACAAGCGATGTGGAGGTGTCGAGCCGCCCATACGAGGACTCAGAACTGTGCCGTGTGAACGAGCAATGCCAGCGTCTCAGCCGCCTGTGTGCTGCCCTCCGTGTGGAAAGGGACGAGCTTGCGACTTTCGAGCAATCATGGGCGCTAGGAGTGGAAGAGGACGAGGTAAGAGACAGCGGTGACGATGATGGGTTTGAGAGGGGTATCCGTCTGAAGAGCGAAGATGTGAGGCAAATGGCGCGGGAGACTCTGGAAAGAGAAGAACACGTCACGCGAGAGGCTTTTTGCGCCATCGAGGAGGCAAGGAGGGCGGAGTTTGACTGGGATTGGGTGGTTTGTACGCAGTGCCTGAGCTGTGCGTCTTTATTTGTTTCAGGCGAGGGGAGTCGGCCTCCCTACGGTGCGAGGGAGCAGCAACGACGCGAATTGACTCTTTGCGAACTCGAACGCGTAGGCCGATTGAAGGCGGCGGTGCAACGGGAAATGCAAAGGATCCACCTGGAAGGTGCCATCCGCGAGCGGTCCGTGCGCCAACTCGTGGACCAGCTGCGAGTGGAGTCTGAGCGACTGGCCCAGGAACGCAACGCGTGTGCGGAAGTTATGGCGAGCGAGAAAAAGGCGGCCGAGGCGGAGGCAGAGGCGTTGCGGCACACACTTCAGCTTCTTCATTCATGCATGAATATACGTCTCCCTCTTTCCGGCCCCTTTTTCTCCACTGGGCCCGGTGGGAACTGGCACACACTCTCTCATGCAATAACGGCTCTGGGACGGCGTGTGCAGCGTGAGGCTGACCTTTTGTAAGACAACCTGCGAGCATTGCACGGGAGGGAGGGGGCATGGAGTGGGCTGCAGGCGGAATGGGAGAAGTAAAAATTTGCGATTTTTTCATTTGTTGAAATACATGGCCGACATGATATTTTTCTTTGCAGCAAACAGAAAAGAAAGAAGAAAGCCTTTTGAATTTAATGGGAACTGGAGGCCGATGTGTTGCCTCTTTTTTTTTCCTTTTATTGTTTCATTGTTTTTGTAACGTTTTGCTTCTTTATTTTATCAAAAATAAATAAATGATAATAAGCCAAGTCTGTAAGACGTGCTTGACTGCCGATAGAGTTTCCATGGGCGATGCGGATGAGGTGAATCAGAAATTATTGGCAACATCCACCGCCTCGGTGGAGGGTGTGCGGGCGAGTGAGCGGTGGATGTTGGGATCGAAAAAACGAGGTGGCGATGTGGCCTCCAAAACGGCGCGCAAAAAGTTCAGGTCAGAGGCGCGCACACACACCGAGAGACATTTGGACGACGAAGACCCAACAGAAGCCGACAGTGGAGGTGCGGTTCCTGATGATAATTCTAAAGTAAGTGTGCGTCCTGACGTTTCCGCCACAGAGGCGCTGGTGCATTCTCTGATGACATACGTCTTTGACACGACTCTGGGTGGCCGTCACAACGCCTCTCGGGGTGGCGAGACGAATTTTGAACCGCCAGCGCGTGCTGTTCTTTGTGCTGAACGCTCCACCATGCGTCCGGTGGCAGCCTTTTCGATTCATCATGCCGTATACGGCAGCAGTAGCACGACACGGAGCGAAAGGGTGGCGGAAGCAATTTTGAAGCACCGGAAGAAGTTACGTGTGTGCAGCTACGATAGGGATCTTGTGGGCGGCTTTCTTGATGGTAAACCACTCCATACGAGGCAGCACCTACTCGCGTTGGTGACAAAAGGACTCAGTGGTGAACAAATGCAGGAAATGCCGCAGACAAGCGGAATTGTTGAGGCAAAGCAAGAGACGAAGCGGAATGCAGTGGTGTTGTTTAGTGATACAAAGAGCAAGAGTCTAAGCAGCTTTCTCCAGGACTCATCTTCCTCTTTCTCGGATGATAGTGATGGTGATGATGGTGATAATTGAGAAGTGATTTTTGGTTCCTGTGTTCTGTGGCCACGAAGATTTATTTATTTTTGGGAGGAGGGAATAGTGTGTTGCCACGGTGATCGCTGGATGGAGGCGTGAGAGCGGGAAAGAGAGGCGTTCTTGGTCTTTTTTTTTTTCCTCTCTGTCTGTCTGTGAGCATCTAACATGCTCTCTTTATCCATTTTCTTGCCTTTGGCTTCTGACGCATGCACACCGTGACTGAAGGAGGTGGAGGGGGCATTTCGGTTTTATAGAGGCTTTGATCTCTCAGTGGTGCTTTTTTTTCCTTTCTTAGGTTCCCGCCCCTTTATTCTAAATTTATGTGTAAGAGGGAGAGAGTAATGGACGTGATTGAGTGCTCACTCCATTGAAACGGATTTTGCAGCGACAACTGGGTAAATTATATATTTATGGTTTGTTTATTCCGCTGTTCTTGTTGACGTTGCTTTTTTTTTTTTTTTTTGCTTCTTTTGTGGGAGAGAGGGAGGCTCGTTGGTGAAGTTTAGGTCAGGGACTAGTAGGCCGTCACGGAGGCTTTGTTTCTTTGTGTTTACATCGCCCCCACTGAGTGAAATGGACGAGCCCAATCTGCCAGCGAGGAACGACGTGGGCGCATCGGGTCGAACGGGGCCCACGCATGCCGTCAAGCAGTACTGCCTTGGCAGCAACACCGAGTTGGAAGAAAAGGTGCGGTGCGGCAAAGTTGTTATTGGACGTCTGCGGATATTTTCACGCTTTACAGCAGGTCTGGCCTTCGTCGGGAGCCCAGTGTTTCCCTGTGACGTGGTGGTGAGTAGTGTGGAGAACAGGAAACAGGCGCTGCATGGGGACATTGTGGCAGTGGAGCTGCTTCCCGAAGAGAACTGGCCCGCCGTTGCAAACGACGTGGAGGGTGACGCGCAGCTAGACGATGACGACGATGACGACGATGAAGCTGTCGGGGCAAAAGAATTGATGCCCGAAAAACTTCCCGATGGCCGCTTAATTACGCGGTGGGTGCAAGACACCACGCGTCGGGATGACTCTTCGCCAGAGCGTCAGTGGGCAAGAAGAATGTTGGCGCCCACGGTGCATGACTGGGGGAACAAGAAGCCTTTTGGTGTGGTGGTGGCGGTTCTTGAGCGTCGTAGCCCGTTGTTTGTTGTGGCACGCCTGTGCGACGATGCATTGGCACCTAACGACATTGTGAAGAGTGATCGTTACTATAAATTTAAATGCTTTGATCCTCTTATGCCCAATATCGCCGTCTTTGGACGAGACATTCCGGTGCCCTTGCATGCCACATTAAAAAAAACTTTTTTTTTTCTGCGTCTCGTAACACGTAGCGACGGAGAATTTTTTTGGACCGCCTGGAAGTTTCTGACGGGTAAAATTGTACGCGTTCTCGGTGAGGTTGATTCCGTGCGAGCGAATAGCTTTGCGCTATGCAACGCTTTTGAGATTTCCATGAATGATTTTTCAGATGAAGCGTATGCCTGTGTGCCCGAGGAGTTTGAGGTACCAGACAAGCAGGTATTGCTGCATATGGGAAGGCGTGATCTTCGCGAGGAGGAGTTTGTCTGCAGCATAGATCCTGCCACCGCGCGGGATTTGGACGATGCACTGAGCATCACCTCCACACCTGGTGGGTATCGTGTTGGGGTGCACATTGCGGATGTCTCTTACTTTGTCCCGGCGGGATCCCCTTTGGATGAGGAGGCGCGTGAGCGATCCACCAGTGTGTACCTGGTGGAGCAGGTGATCCCCATGCTGCCGCGCAAGTTGAGTGAAGACTACTGCAGTTTGAATCCCGGCAGCGATAAATTTGCCTTTTCCTGTATATTTCATCTTGACCATCACGGCAATGTCAAATCCGAGTGGTTTGGTCAGAGCGTTATAAGAAACCGCTGCCGTTTGACGTACGAGGACGCGCAACGCATTCTTGATGGTGACAAGACGGTTTTTGATACGCTGGATTTTGGTGACGAGAAGGATGTGAGGCACCTTTGCGTTCGTATTGAAGTTTCAATTAGAAAATTGTTTGAACTTGCGTCGAAGATGCGGAGCGCAAGCATGAACCGTGGCCGCCTGACAATCGGCAACATGAAGGTCCGATACCTTTTTGAGGACATTGCTAATCCTACATTCCCTTATGGCTTTGGCATCTCGCGACAGATTGAGGCCAATTGGCTGGTAGAAGAGTTTATGTTACTGGCAAACGCACGTGCTGCGGAAAAGATTGTGCAGTACATGCCGGATCAGGCGTTGCTGCGACGACATGAACCACCGGATCGCAAAAAACTCTTGACTCTTAAGGAGGCGTTGAGCTCTGTTGGCCTGGAGCTGAGGGGTGGCTCGAGTAAGTCTCTGCAGGGGTTTCTTGAAAATACCAAGAATAGTGACTTTTACGACGAGTTGTGTGTGGTACTGAAGTATTCGCTAAAACAGGCGGTATATTTTGTGAATGGCTGTGAGGAGACCGAGACGTACAGGGGCCACTATGCGTTGGCGTTGCCGTGGTACACACATTTTACATCCCCCATTCGCCGCTACTCTGATATCATTGCCCACCGCCAGCTGCTTTGCGCTCTAGAAATTGAGTCCATCGTGAAGGAAAGTAAGGGCGGTCCCAAGGAACATCGTCACCCTGTGTCACCCGGGAGCATTGATGCCAACCAACTCTCCACGAGAAAATACTTTTATCCCGTCAGTGAGGTGGAGAGCATTGTTGAAAAGGCCAATTTGAAGAAAATAAAGCCCGTCAAGTGAGTGATGCTTCACTTGGGAT